>NW_026946436.1:0-136411 GCF_033847375.1 Trichoderma aggressivum f. europaeum | reverse complement strand
AAAATATTTTAGTATTAGTTACTAATACTAAAAGTTTCAGTTTTTTAGTATTAGTTACTAATACTAAAATTTTAGTAACTAATTTACAACCCTGGCTACGAAAGAACAACAACGGCAGAGATTTGGTCCTGCTGCTGGTCTACCCCGTTGTCGGGGGAGGCGTCGGAGGAGGCACCGAAGGTAGCTTTACCAGGGGTCTTGTCAATGCCTTCCAAGGAGACACGATTGCTGTTGTCGGAACACAGAATGCAAATGGATACACGGGCTTTAAGGGCATGACGATGGACGTGTTTATGGAACAAGAGCACCCAGAGTGGACCAAGGTGGTACAGATTCCCCTGCCAAGCTTTGCGGGCAAGGATGAAGCACTGTACGTCTTTCAGAGAGGCGACAGAGCGCCCAACAAATCAAGTTGAAGCGGGAGTGGGAGAGTCGAGTCGAGTCGGGGTTGAAGTGGAAGTGGAAGTGGAAATGAATGTGACGTGTCTCGGGACGCAAGGGGAAGGACGTACATATCATGCCTGTTCTCTGTGGATATAGAGCCCAGTGCAGTGGAAATGAGATGAATGAAATAGAAATCAAATGTGTTAAATTATCTGATGTACCTTGTTGGTTCTTTGAACGGCTATTGTCTACCTATTTCCCTTGTTAGATGAAGTCAATCTATGTGTTTCGTGAGATATAGCTCGAAAGGTCGGACAGACTGGACGCGGTGTGGACTGCGTACTCGCACTGCACACACAAGAGCCTCGGCGCTGCCCGAGTCCCATCATGGCATGGAGCCAAACAGCACATCCACGATGCATGATGATGTCTGTCCCTCGGTCCCTTGAATCGAAACACGCACAGTGGCGGAAGTAAGCTTACCTGCACTCACTCACGGGACGGGAGCCTTTATTTTCAAAAATGCATGTCGAGCACATGATTGAGGCTCTGCAGGGGAAACCGCTGGCACCGGCACTAGTGGTCGGGTCATGCTGGCCCTTTTCCTAGTCGGTGTAGAGAGACTGATGCCTGCATTGCTCTACTGTCAATGGTGTACTGTACGAGAAGAGCACAGACGCAGATGCGGATACGATGATGGCTGTGAGAGGGCGCCATTCACCCACCATCTTCCACAAGGCTGGCTGGTGTGAGTGAGAGGAAACAGCGCGCTGGGCCTAGCACTCGTATGACGGCGCGAGTTTCAACACGTTTGACCATGTGCAATCGGTGTTTATTCTTCGAGGCGCGCGCCTGTAGCTCTGCTCTGCTGTGTTTCCAAGCTGCTGATTTGTTGGGTTGCTGCAGGCAGGAGCCTCAATGTTTGAGCCGTATCGATACTATATGGCAGCACTCCAGAGCCGTCTGCTTTCGACACCGAAGAAACAAAAACTGTCAATGTTCTGCTACATGCGTGCTGTACTCGTCGGCGTCATTTCAGCTTCCCGTCGCGGTCAAATGAAAGCGATGGAAGCGATCAGCAACGATAGGCACGGCCTTGACCGCGCTCAGCTCGCTGGAACTGCCGCAGCTCGTGCAGCGGCTCTGCGCTCTAACCACGGTAGGGCGTAGCGCACATGCAGGTGGCCTGGAGTTTACTAGCAGCCCCCAGCTAGGTGCATATGCGCTGAGTCCACGGATTCTGTAACCGCCATCCGTGCTGAGAGGCTCCGGCGTCTTTTCATCCTGTCTTTTTTTTTTATTCTTCTCTCCTCCATCACCATCCTCGCCGCTTGCCATTGTCGCTGCTCGCCAGAGATCAGGTCAAGTTCTGCGCTTGTTCTCGCCGGTTCTCGACAGCTTCCGGTGGATTTCGCACTAAGCCAGCGGCTTCACAAACCCCAAAATCCAAATCCCCTCCCCCAGACGCCACCCCGCGCCCCAGCTTCCCAAGCCATGGACCATCCCGGCGCGACCATTTCCCTGTCCTCAATCACCAACCCTAGGGCCAGGTCCAGGTCTCGCGATGGCCGCTTCATCGAGGAGCCCAGGCAGTCGCGGCCTTCGTACGGCGACTCGCGCGAGTCCAGCTACGTGTACCCGGATGACGACCTGCGATCCCCTCATGGGTCTGGTGGCCATCTGCCGTACCCGAACGACGACAAGATGAAATATCTGCCACAAAAGTATGGCCGCACCCTACTCGATGACGAGGACAATCTGGCCTACGGCATGCCGGCGCCACATTCGGGCCGGCCCAGCGGCCATCGCGCCTCTCAGTCGGTGGACCTGCGAAAGCACTCGGACTCGGATCGGGACGACCCCAGGGGTCACCGACGGTCCAACACCCTGACTGTCGATGCCGCCAGCCGTGACCGCTCGCGTTCGCGGTCCAGGGACGGGCGAAGCGGCCGGGACCGGTCACCGCAGCCGCCTACCGGTCGCATGTCAACGCTGACGGTCAACACCGGCCGAGGCGCGAGCCTGTCGCTTGCCTCGGCACCGGCTTCTCCGCTGCTTGAATCATACCATGGCACATATCAGAACTGCTCGCCCATGCCCTCCCCTCTGCTGCTCGCGTCCAAGCACCCGGGAGACCTCCCGAGAGTCGTGGATGCCCTGTCGCCCATTTCTGACGGCGAAGGCGATGGCACCAGGCTCAATCGACGGGCTCGCTTCCACGATACCGAGGACATCTCCTCTCGTCTTGCACGCGCGCTAAAGGGCACTCACAAGCCCGACGTTGCGCCCTTCATTGAAATCCTCCCCAGCCTGTCGCACGAGCAAGTCATGGAGCTCCGCTCCGAGTACAAGCACATCGTCAAGACTGGCACGGACCGCAAGGGCGTCAACATCGCCAAGCACATCCGCGCCCGCTTCAAGGACGAGGATCCACTTCTCATGAAGGCATGCTACACCGTCGCTCTTGGCAAGTGGGAGAGCGAGGCCTATTGGGCCAACTTCTGGTACCAAGGCGACAAGACTCGTCGCGAGCTGCTCATTGAGTCGCTCATGGGGCGGACAAACGAAGAGGTCCGCCGCATCAAGGACTCCTTTTCCGACAAGAAGTACGACAACAGCCTGACCAAGTGCATGAAGACGGAGCTCAAGGAAGACAAGTTCAAAAAGGCCGTCTTGATGGTCCTGGATGAGCGCCGCATGGAGGAGTTTGACTACGAGGGCCGCAGGCTCCCGCTCGACTATAAGCTCATCGACCAGGACGTCGACGACCTGCACAAGGCGGTCAAATCCGAAAAGGGTGGAGAGACGTTGATGATCTCCATCGTCGTCCAGCGAAGCGACGGCCATCTGCGTGCTGTGCTCAAGGAGTACGAACACCAATACCGCAGCAACTTTGCCCGCGACGCGCTCAAGAAGAGCAACAACCTTGTGGTATGTAATTATTCTCTTTCCATGCCCCCTTTGCGAACTATCTTTCTAGAAGGCATACGAAATTCCAATGCTAACGAATGCTTCTTTCAATCCAGGGCGAACTCCTCGCACACATCCTCAACGGCGTCATCAACCGCCCCGTCCGAGACGCCCTCCTCCTGCAACACGCCATCACCGCCTCGCGCAAGGACTCGCTCCGCCGGGAGCTGCTCATCTCGCGCCTCGTCCGCTTCCACTGGGACTCGTTCCACATGCAAGACGTCAAGAGGGCCTACCGCGAGCGCTACGGCATAGACCTGCAGGATGCCGTGCGCGAGGCCACGAGTGGCGAGTGGGGGATGTTTTGCCGCGAGCTGTGCATTGCTCGGATGCCCAATGAGATACGAAGAATGGACAACACTAGGTAAGTAAATTGGTAAAAACTACATATAGATATATAGATAGATATATGTTAGTGAGATGTATGAAGTATGATGGTTTCTATTTGGTTTGATATTGTTCGAACAACACCGGTTTGGGATCGGTATGAGGCTAGGAAACGACTGACATGGCACGATTACGATTGCGTCCAATTTCCCAAGATATGACGACTATTTATAGCTATATATAGGCATATATAGATATATACATATACATATGTGCATGCTTGCTTACTTGCTCTCTTTAAACCATCTCTAGTCTACTTCTTTGATCCTTTACCCCCTTTGCCCCCCTTTCCTTGACTCTTCCCACCACTTTTACCCTTCCCGCCGCCGCCGCCGCCAGAACCACTTCCTCCGCTGGCTCCGGCCATCATGACTCTCAGCTTGCCAACCGGCACACTGTTGGCAATCTCCTCCGGCTTGAGTCCCTTGATGAGCTCAACCTCCCTGGGCCACATCTTCTCCGAATCCCTCGCCGCCTCGTCAATGACTCCCTTTCTGGCAGAGTCCGTCTTCAGCCGCTCCAGCACCTCCTTGATCGCCTTGCCCTTCTTCACGGAGCCCGGCTGCATCTTGACCTTGTACTTGTATCGAACCAGGGCGCTCCACGGCGCGCAAACGGGAAGGACTTCCAGAATCTCGTCTCCAGCCAGCGGCGTGCCAACCAACGCGTCCAGGTTCGTCGCCTTCTCTGCCTCGTCTGGCTCCCCAGCGTCCAGGCCCTCGTTCATCATGGCGCGGCGAATCTCCTCTTGCTCCGCAACCTCCTTCTGTTTCCGCTCGTGCTGGGCCCGCCGGCGCTCCTTTTGGGCTTCCAGTTCGGCCTGGCGCTGGGCTTTCGCGGCAGCTTCTGCTTCGGCCCGCTGTCGTCCTATCGTTGCTCCTATCAGTGCTTCTGCTGTGGCGCGGTCCTCTTCGTCCTGGTCCTTGTATTTCTGAGCCATCTTTTTCGCTTTTCCCTTTTGTCCACGTTTCTGGCCTCTTTTCTTTGTGGCAGCCGAGGCTCCCGTTGTATATGAAGCAATATCAGAAGCTTTGGTAGGGGCCTCAGAGATCTCGGTGGCCTGTTCGGAAGGTGTCACCTCGTCTTCCTCGATGTCATCCTCTTCTTCAATCGTATCTGCCTCTTTTTCTCCCTCTCTTAGCTCCTCTTTGGATGCATCCGTGGTCAATGGCTCAGCTTCATCGTTCTCAGGCTCGTCACTGATCCTCACAGCTGACAACTTGTCTGCTGTGTCGACTGTGGCCTCATCCTCGTCGCCAGAGCCTTGTAGGGGGTTGGCTCGTTTGTCCTCACCAGGCTGATTCTCTTCGGATTCGGCCCCCGAATCATCTGAATCATCGTTTTCTTCAACGGCTTGCAACTCATCTTCGCCTGTCGTCGCAGTCTCGGTTGTTTCCAATGAAGAGCGCTCGTCGTGTACCCGGTGTTTCAGATGCTTGCTTTTGCTTTGCTCGCTAATCTTGAACGTAAACCCCAAACCAAGCAAAAGTTGTGTCGGAGGAAGATAGTTCTTCTTTCCCTGAATTGTGAAGCTCCCAGCAGGTAGAATGTCACCCGTCGGGGTCGACTTAGATACTTGGTCCGCATTCACCCACCATCCGCCCATGCCCGCCTTGGAATCCCAGGCATCCGAGGTGCATACCGACAGTGAACCTGCCTGTGACAGAGTTGCCGGAGGAATAGGGGCATCTGGCGTATTTGGGTTATTTTTAATCACAATATGCGCAGCGCCACGGATATCGGCGTGACAGTAAATGTCTCCCTTGCGCAAATACCTTCTGTACAGGATTTCAGTCTGCTGAGGGTCTTTTCCTCCAAGGACCAAGTACCCATCCGAGGAAATGAACCAAATGAATTTCTCAAACCACATCTGCTTGCGAATGGGCTGTAACAGGGCCTTCTCCTGCTTTAATCCCTTCTTCAGATCTTCTGAGATTTTTTGCTCGGTGCTCTTCAGGGCCTTGTTCGCTTGAAGTTGAGTTTTTTCCTCCTTCATGGCAGCAGACCTTCGCTCTTCGTAGTAATCTCTTGCGGTGCTCCAGGGGCTTATGTTGAGAGCGATGTCGACGGTGAGTAGCTTGTCGCTTTTTTTATCTTTAGCTTGGGCAACTTCACTCGCCTCTGCTTCAGAATCACTGTCGTCCGTTTCGAAAGGATTATCTTCTTCCGCCTCGTCTTCATCAAACTCTTCTTCTGCGAGGAAGAGTGTAATAGTGTTTTCCGCTAGTTTCAGGGGAAGGCTGATGGTCTCAGCAACTGGATTCTGCCGTTTCTTCTCTCGCTCAATGAGCTTTCCAATATCAACCCAATCCATGCCTTGGGCGAGAAGGCCATTTACCGCATCCATGGCTTCCTGCACACGCTCCACATTGGCTTCAATTGCAGCTGCTTTGCGGAAATTCATCGCCTGTGCATCCTGTAAACCTTCGATTCGCTTGGACTGTTCGTGCCGGGCTGCTTCAAGCTTCTTCCTGGCAGCTTCTTCTCTCCCAACAAGACGAGATTCCAGCTTCTGGCCCTCTAGAGATGAAAAGAATTTATCAACCGTTCGATTATACCCTTCAAATTCTAATACTTGAATAGACGGGTCACTCTTGAACTTTTGCGGGACAAATGGATGAAAGTCTTCATAGAGCAATCCCTCATGCTTAGGGGTTTCGTCTGTCTCGTCCGTTCCGCTCGAGAGGGTGGCCTTCTTCTTTGCAAAAATGTAACCCTTGCAAGTTGTAGATGCGATAATGTTTTCAACAATATCACGAGCCTCAGACAAGTGTTTGACCAATTCGTCCAGGAGCAGCTCATTATCAACCACATCGGCCGGCTTAGCAGAGACATCAAAGTTATTTGCCTGAAGAATATTCTCAACCAGGGCAGGGGGCAGCTCTGTTATAGAAACTGCCAACGCTTTTCGCAGATCGCCACCAGCTTTGCCTTTGGCTTTCTTGCCGGAGAAAGTAGCGGCCACTGTGCTCGCTTCGGCCTTGTCGGCGGCAGTATTAAGGGCATTCCTTATCCTTTCTTTTGTCAAGGCCGGAATTCCACCAAAGTTCTGCCTATTCTCCAGGGAATACTGGAGACCAACCCCTTGTGGCTCCTGCCCCTCTCCCTCGCTGACATTGCGAGAAATGGCCAATATCTTCAAGTCGGCATCGGTGAGAATAATATTTCCACTCTAGAATAACACCATTGGTTAGCCTCGTAGAAACATGCTGACGGGGCAGCCAAGGTACAGTAATTAACTTACGGCAAAGAATTCGAGAAACATGCGATATTGGCCATCGCTAAACTGGAACTCGAGGATTCTGTCGGTCCCTACTTGCGCAACGGACGTCAACCTCCTGGTCTTGAGATATTTCCGTAGCCGGGCTACAAAGGCAGACGGTGCCGCCGCAGTCGTTCGGGCAAAGTCGGTCAAGTGGCAGCGAAATCCATTGTCGATGAGAAGTTGCTGCTTGTTATCCGGTTTGGCGAATTTTAGGAGCAGGATCTTGGAGGAGAGGTCGTAGACATTCGAGAGTCGCAGAGTCACCAAGCTCCCTTGGAGCTCATGCGCAATGACCTAATCAGGGCAGTGATTAGCGGGCGATTGGTGACGCTGGTTTGCTCATGCAGAGAGGAAGAGGCGGAATCGCAAAGTACCTTGACATCGAGAGACGAAAACCTCTGCTTCATGCTGGTAATTGAGTTTGCGCAGGCCCTGAAGCGTATATATTTGAAGCTTGATGGGAAACTTCAACATTGGCCTCCGTGGGGCACTTTGGCCGCGGGGCAGCTGTGACGACATAAGCATGGGCATCACGTGGCCTGGCATAACGCATAATGGCAAGGAACCAGAGCCGAGATGGGCAATGTAAGTAAGGCTGAGGCAAACATCCTCGCCTTTGGGGAAATAAGAGATTGATTGCTATGGATGGCTAAGATGTAGAATAGTGAGTGTACAGGTATGATCTACAGGTCGCTGTTAGACGAAGCGTGCATTGATGGTATCTAGGTGGAAGACACGGAATGACAAGCTCAGCATAGCTCTAGCACTGACAGCTACGCTACCTACTAAGGTATGCAGAACACCAACTGCTGTGCATTGCTGTGGCGGCAGCTGACGCTGATTTGCAGCACATGCAAGCGCTGAGAGCTGAAGGCAAGCAGAGCCAAAAGACTGGCTGGAAGAAATCTGTCTGAATCTCCGGCTTACGTTTAGCTTTTAGTCGAACATGCAGTCGAGAAATTAGTCTGCCAACAGGTGAGACACTCTGATACGAGTGAGAGGCACTAGAAGTTGCCCAAAGCGGACATAACAGTCAAAGGAGGAGGCTGGTGTTATTAGGGAAGGACCTTTGCAGCCAAATTCCTCGTCGCCTCCTTACAGCTGCGCTCGTAAGCAAACACGCCGACTCAACTAACCGTCGACAAACAACCAGGGCAAAAAAAAATGAAAAGTGAGAAGTGAGAAACAGCAGCAAAAAAGCAGAGATAGAAGCAGACGACCACGCCAGGAGTCGAACCTGGAATCTCTAGAGAAGGTGATTCTCTGAAACCGAAATCTAGCGCCTTAGCCATTAGGCCACGCGGCCGCTAATCTTGAGTTGGTGTGACAGCTGCTCCAATGCACTCAACAAGGCTTCACGCTCTTCCGGGCAAACCTCTGGGGAAACCAGCAGCTGAAGCCATTCGACCGAGGCACATGCGGCCACGATTGGCCCCGCCGCGTCCATGTCACCACTCCAATCGAACGCGAAACTGAGCTTCTTCCTCGGTCCACCCGCGATTCGCGAGAACGACGCGTCGCAGCACAGCACAGCACGGACCTGCTCCCTGCCACCTTGTTGGTGCTGTCCAAGTGGTACAGATTACAGCACGGGTTGAAACGCTGGCGATATCCTTGTCACCCCCCCAGAGCAGAGACAGAAGGATCATCTTGGGCAAATGTCGTCCCAGCAACCAGATAATTGAGGTGGAGAGGGAGACGGGAAGACAGCCAAGGTCCCCAGCATTTGGCAGCTCCTCGTATGCACGAGACGTCGATGCCCACGAGATCCATGCTGATGTTCAGGACGAATGTACGGGCAAACCAGGGGCGCCCGACAGAGCGAGCTTAAAGGCACAGATCTGCCATGGATTGGGCACAAGGCACCGCTGCGTATTCCCGCCAGAACGTCATGGCCAACTGAGAAGGAAATGAGCTGCCCGAAAAGCGGACCGAGGCCTGGCCCGCGACTGGTCGACCAAGGTTGCCAGCCATCTCTATCTGAGCCTGAGTCTGGAGCTAGGCAGGGGCCCCCTCTGGGACCGATCCGACAAGTCTGGATGCTTGTTGCCACCCAGCCACATATTTCGGGTACTACAGCACAGCTGCCGTACAAACGAGTACGCAATTATCCTGCTGCATTAGCATCAAACAGCCCAATGGCGGCTTTACACGATGTCAACACGCACGGGTGGCAGGGAGCGAGCACCCTTTACATTCTGTACGTGCAGCAAACCGCAGCCATAGTCTCAGACGGGCGGCACACCAAGCTGGCCAATCGCAGCCCCGTGTGTGCAGCTCCCCGAACAACGACGGGCTCTCGAGTCTGGCCAGCGAATAGCCAGAGCGCGACAAGATCGAGAGTCGCCCTCCCCCAGCCATCTCTTGTTTTGCGCTGCTGCAGCTAAGACTGCATGTGCATCACAAAAGTGGGCGCTTGATAGACCTCCTCCAGCCGGTATTGGCGAAGGAGGATAAACGATGGACAAAGATGCAGCATCAGCTCGGACGGAGCCTGCCCTCCCTTGATAAGCCAAACTCTTTCCCGGTGGCGCCATACGAGTGCGGCACATGCTGCTGGCAGGACTATCAGTATTACCAGACTCAATGGCACGGCACGGGCTGCTCCCCAACCTCTCTCGCTTGCTGTCTCGTCTCTCTCGCTCTCGCCCGCCGTCTGCTGCCCCCAGAGCCGATGAGGCTGGATCGGGGAACCCTCTAGGCCAGGAACCAGTCGCGCCAAATGATGGCCAAAAGGCAAAGAGGGATGGCCAGAGTCGCGCTTAAAAATGGGCCGGAGCTGACCACACCAATACTTACTGTATGGGGAGCTACCACAGCTACTACGGGGTACTACAGGTACTAGATTACATTACCGGTTTATTACTGCCACTAGTGGCAGGGTAGCCATGAACATCAATCGCCGAGCCTGACTGGTCAATCAGCGGCCGATTCAGGGGGACGCAAGGGAAGCAGGGAAGCAAGGAGGCTGGGGAGCTCTTGGTCGCCCTTGGGGTCCCATCCGCTTACCGCTGGGTTGCAGCATCATGTCCGAAGAGTCCACTGGCGACTGGAGACTCTAGTACGCCTGAGACGCAGCCTCGGGAAACCAGTGGACGAGACGCCTGCTGAGCTTGCTGAGCTTGCAGGGGAGTTGGATGAGGTTGGCTGAATGTGGAGACGATGGCGGAGACGAGAGGCCAGGATACGACCAAGACTAGGCCGCTTGTGATGAGAATAAACAATAACATGGCCAGTCCCGGTGGCAGGTAAACATGGAGGGCCGATAGGCTTACCCTCCTTGGCAACGCAACACAGCGAGCACGCCCTCAATCGCAGGCCTAGCCCCCGACCTCAAAAGCCCATCGAGCGTCGTTGCTTCTGATCCGCCATTCCTTCCCTCCAATTATCTCAATCGCCCACCAGAAACAAAGGAACAAAGAAAGAAAAGACTCTCAGAGGTATCCAATCCCTCTCTCTTTTCTCTCTCTCTTCGACTTTTGTTTCAGGAACAAAAGCTTGAGGATCCTTCTTGTCTTCCTTTCGTGATCTTACGGAAGGTTGTATGAGAAGATTCTCTCGCGCCAGCGCAAGCCGTCAACCTGGACTTTGAAGCCCGAGTTCCCGTGCCCTTTAGCATCTTCCCGTCCACTTATAAGGACAACGAAGCAGCACGCCCTCAGACTCAAATCACCACTCACGAGGAGGTTCAACTAACCCTCCCTCAAAAGAAGCCAGCCGGACGGGAGGGTCAACTCTCTTCTTTCCCCCCAAGCACCGAGCTAGCTCCTCCTCGCAAGGAACACCGCTTTGAAGAAGAGGTCCGTATCACTCGTGAGGAAGAACGTCACCGCCGTCCCGGTTCCCGCCAGTCCGAACGCTTCGTAAAGGAAGAGTTCCGGTAAGTTGATATCTGTTTCTTTTGGTCTTTTTACAATTTTCTCTACCCTTATTCTGTCCCTTGCGGTGTGAGCCGCCGAGGGAGGGAAAAGGGGGGGAAAGGGAGCAAGCGCCATGGGGACCCCGAGTGAGCAACGCAAAGACCGCCTGCCAGCGCGGCTGCTGAAATTGCCCTTCGTATTCTCCTTGCAGCTTGTGCCGCGGCTTCTAGAACGCGTCAATTGCGAGTGGGGATGAGAATGGGCACGGGGAGGGCGGCGGAGCTCACTATGGGGAGCTGACAGCCGGGGTGGGAGTTCAGCTAGGGTTCCCAGCCATGCCATTTTATCCCGGCTCAGGGGTGCCCGGGCCCACAGGTGTTGGCCCAGAGACGAAGGAAGCTCAAGCACAAAAGGGAATCTCTCCAACTAACTCGAGTACTTTTAGACCTATCCCACCTCCTCCTCGAGACTACACTGAGACTCAGGTCAAAGTTGATTCATCTCGCCGCTTCTCCAACCCCATTGACGTTGCTGAGCGCGAATATCGGGAACGTTTCCGTCCTCAACAACCCGAAGCCACTACCGGTCTTGAACTAGTTCAAGTCCGTCGTCCTCACCACCAGAAGTCCTCTACCAAGGTCTCTGACATCACCGTCGACGAGCGTGTTTCCATTGCCCGTCCCAACTTCCGTGAGGAAATCAAGATCACTGAGGAAATCCGCGAGTCTACTCCGTATCCTTCCGAACAATCAGCCAAGATGGGTTACTACGACGACGAAGGTAAGCTACTACTAACCTTTCTTTCTGTTATTGCTTTCCTTCTTTGGTCTGCCAAACGCGTGCAAGCGTACGCTAACGCGTGTCGCCGGTAGGCTCCTACCACTCCATCCGCCAGGATGTCAAGCACGGCGTGGCCAAGGCAGTGGACAAGCTGCTCCCCCATCACCATCACCACCATCATCATCATCACAGTGACAATAATAACACCACCATTACAGAGCACGTTGAGGTCGATGTTGTCCGCCACGATGCTAACTCTTCGCGCCGCCCAGCTCCTGCCACCGAGTCGCAGCCTAACACTGTGTCCATCCCCTGCCACCACATCCGTCTGGGTGACTTCTTGATGCTCCAGGGCCGACCATGCCAGGTCATCCGCATCTCGACCTCGTCTGCCACTGGCCAGTACCGCTACCTCGGTGTTGACCTCTTCACCAAGCAGCTGCACGAGGAGTCCTCCTTCATTGCCAACCCCGCCCCCAGCGTCGTTGTCCAGACCATGCTCGGCCCTGTCTTCAAGCAGTACCGCGTCCTCGACATGGCTGACGGCTTCGTCACTGCCATGACCGAGACCGGCGATGTCAAGCAGGGTCTGTCTGTCATTGACCAGTCCAACCTTTGGTCTCGTCTCCAGCAGGCTTTCGAGTCTGGCCGCGGCAGCGTCCGTGTCCTCGTCCTCAACGACGGCGGCCGTGAGCTCGCCGTTGAGATGAAGGTCATCCACGGCTCTCGCTTGTAAACAAGCTCTGCTTTGTTCGCAGGGAGGGTTATCCACCCATCCTATGGATATTCCAGGCTCGGTTCTAGTCTGAATAATGTGAAATATACCCCATGGGCTTGGAGGGTGCGCGGAATGGATTGTCATTTTTGGATCGGTTAGGGTTGTATTTTGGTTATGAGGCAGAGTGCCCAGTAGATAGGATCTACCTATATGCCGCACTGTAATTAAGATGGATTTTGCATAATGTCCTTGTACCGCACTATGTCTTGTGATTCCATCGTGTTGTGTGATTTCAGCCTTTGTCGCGTATTAATGCACAGCCTCCAAGCGCGTACAGTACCTAAACAACTTGACATGTATCATTCAAGTACCATTAACCGGCTGAGTGGTCATGAGATGCATGGGGAAACCCCACAACTTACCTAGTAGGTACCTGTATTGCTGTACTCGTACACAATGGCTGGTTTATGAGAGCTGATAGCGTTCTCTGCCCGGCCCCACAGTGCCTGATTGTGGCTTTGTGTTGCTCAGTGGTCCTAACCTTGGTACCCAAGCTACCCTATACCAGTATTTGACATTCATGGATCATTTATTTCCGTTACAGATACCAGTAGTATTGCCCAGCAACAGAGAAATATGACCTTGATGGCCAAGTGATTGTAAGCAGGCACCCTAAGCTGGGGACGGGACGTGGAATCGCCAAAAGCAGATAGCGTGGCAAAAGAACCAATCTGGAGGATTATAGCCGACAAATGACAGCCCGCGATTTTGACTTATAGAGAGGGGAATGAGGGGGAGAGGCCGGATAAGCAAAAAAGTATATGCAGATGATCCATGTCTGTGAGATAAGAAGCTGCTCCAGCGTTACGTCGACTCGCTGGTCGTGTGCCGAGAGTTTGCTGCTTCAGATATACTACTCGTATATCCTGTGACATACGCCTGAGAAGGCTGCCACTGTCGGCAAGAGAAGGAAGATACGTGAGAAACACCAAATAATAGCTTCCACGAGTCGTCATCATGGGTGGCCAACCGTCCAAGCCGGTCACGGCGTCGGAGAGCGAGAAACTCATACTGGAGCGCCTCCGCAGCTTCAAGGTGGAAGATGAGGACTATCTCAAAGTCCAGGCCAGCGGCGATGCTGAGAAGACGGAGGGGCATCATGAACATATCAAGCGGGAGCCCGAGGGCCTGCCCGTCTCGTCACTCGAGCTCTGGATAGACAATGTGATGAAGGATCCTAAGAACAGGTGAGTCGACGGGCTTCCTTGAGCGGCGACATGATTTGAGATTCTGACGGCGATGCTTCCTCTTCAGACTGGCGCATGCCACCTTGAGCTCGTCTGATCCTCGGCAAGCTCTGGTTTCGCCATCGGTAAAGATTGCGAACCAGCACGTCTTCAACGTCCAGATCCCGTTTGAAGGCGATCCCATCACCAACCAGCGGTCGAGTGGGCGTTGCTGGCTCTTTGCCTCGACAAACGTGTTCCGCGTGGCCCTCATGAAGCGCCACAACCTGGCGTCGTTTGAGCTGTCCCAGGCCTACCTTTTCTACTGGGACAAGCTCGAAAAGGCCAACTGGTTCCTCGAGCAGATTGTCGAGACCGCCAAGGACGACCTCGACAGCCGCGTCGTGCAGAGGCTGCTCGGGGACATTGTTTCGGACGGCGGCCAGTGGGACATGGTGTACAACCTCGTCGAGAAGTACGGCCTCGTGCCCCAGAGCCTGTACCCGGACAGCTGGAACGCACAGAACTCGAGCATCCTCAACAGCATCATCAAGACCAAGCTCCGCGAGTTTGCGCTGCAGCTGCGCGGCCTGGTCAACGGGACCCCGATCCCGCCGTCCGTCATCAGCGCGTATAAAGTGTACATGATCCAGGAGATTGCACTCATCATGACGCTCCTGCTGGGACAGCCTCCGAAGCCGACCGAGGAGTTTACGTGGCAGTTCGTTGACAAGGACGGCAAGGCTCGCGAGGTCAAGACGACTCCCAAGGCGTTTTCCAAGGACATTTACAGCTCCGAATTCCGCGTCACTTCGGATGTCATTACGAGCATGGTTTCACTGGTCCACGATCCTCGCCACGATCCGCTCAAGAAGCTCACCGTTTCGAGACTGGGCAACATTGTTGGTGGACGGGACATTACATATGTCAACGTGGAAATGGACACTCTCAAGTCAACGTGTGTCAAGATGCTCAAGTCCGGGTTGCCCATCTTCTTTGGCTGCGATGTTGGCAAGTTCAGCGACAGAGTGGCGGGCATCATGGATCTGGATCTATTCGACTACGAAGCCGGCATCAATACCGGCTTGAAGGGCATGACCAAGGCGCAGAGGCTCCAGACGGGCGAGAGTCTCATGACGCACGCCATGGTTCTGACGGCGGTCCATGTGGATGAGAAGACGGGCAAACCAGTTCGATGGAGGGTGCAGAACAGCTGGGGCACTGCAGCTGGTGACAAGGGCTGGTTTGTCATGAGCGATGCCTGGATGGACGAGTTTGTCTATCAAGCTGTTGTGGACCCGAGATTCTGCAGTAAGGAGGTGAGAGATGTGTTGAAACAGGAGCCCATTGTGTTGCCATTGTGGGATCCGATGGGTTCACTGGCTTGAACCACACATCAGTCGTGAGTAGAGTTGGCTCATGGTTATCTATTAGTTCTTATTCCCATGTTGACTTACTGTGTATGCCTAATTCCTGGTTGCAAGTTATAAGTATGTTGAATGAAATGGAAGCAATTTGCAAACTTGTCGAGTCCAGCATCTTTCGGTGTCTGTATCTCATCACGCCTTGCAAGTATGACTTGCGAGATGAAGATGTGCACGTGTAATTGAACCGCTTCCAGAAGGCCATGGTGAGACTGCCACAATTTTACACATGTATATACCAACACACACCTTCAAGGGCAATAGCTGTGTGGCATACAAGTCCAGCTCAGAAACCAGCAATTGACCCGAATACGGCTCGGACGCAACCGTGACGGCTCAGCGTCTCATGGCTTCTGGAATAGTGTACGGATAGCATCCCCCCCCCCCCCCCCCCCCCCTTGTCATATGTGCCCAACCCGCGCTTGTTCTTGGCGGGAAATGGCCGCATTGGGCTTCAACGGGAAACAGGGATCCAGCATGTGCTATTTAAGTGCTATTTAAGTGCGGGACTTGTCGAGCGGGCTTTTGATGTCGATGCTGCCAAGGTTCTGGGAATGCCCAGAGACTGCTTTGCCCTCATCGAGAGACCGCAGAGCAGGGAATACCATGCCTTGCCAATCTTCTCATGGGTGGTACAGCCATGGTGCTGTCCTTACCTAGCGCAGCGTTCTGAACTCTCCGTGCTCGCATGCCCTTGGTTCCCTGCCGTCAAGGTTTGGAGGCGAACCTCGCCCAGGCGTGCAACGGGGATGCGAGCACGCCTCCATGCCCACATATGCCCACATACGGGCGTCCGCAGAGTATCTGTATGTATTTCTTGCCTATGCATGGCATATGCCAGTGCATGCACGTGTCAGACGGGAAGGACTCGAGATCAAGTGCCGTACTGGGATGCCGCATGCCAATAGTTTGACGTATAAGTAGACGTAAACTCAATCCATATCCATATAGGCAAGGCATTAGGGTGAGATGTTGGCCTCCAATAGCATCCCTCTACAGAAGCCATTGCATGCTGAGAAGTCATTCGCTTTGATGGGACCACGTAAAGAGCCATGCTGGTATCTCGGCTAGACAGCAATGGGTGTCACGTCTCTCTGCACATGCTTTGCAAATCGTCCCAAACGGTTGACGCTCTCCCGTAGGAAAAGGCCCGAGGTTTGTTCGAGCCCTTGTCAGGTTGGGCACAAGCATGGACCATTATGGCAGCCCAACGTTACGAATGTGTATTGAAGCCGATCCACTCGAGAATTAGCCATCAGGATTGGCGTGTGGTCTGGGAAAAGACTCCAAGGGCAGCGATCAATCAGACGGCGTTTTGTAACCATCAAGACGAAAGCCGGCGAACTTTGGTTTTCGTATGACGGTGGAGTAAGGTTTTGCTAGTCGGCAGACTCGGTGTAGGGGAGGGAGAGAAGCCGTGGCTACCGACTGATTCCATATTCGACTCGGGTTCACGTAGTCTGTCTCCCACACCACATACCGGAGAAACGCCCTCTTTGCGGATTCCCAATTCAGCAGACGGACATGTCTCTGGGTCGGTAAATTCGAAAGAATCCGGAGGTGACACCAGATCAGATGCGGGATATTAGCTTATCCAGTGCGTTCCTGGCTAATTCCTCGCACGAACGGGTGCGGGAACATGGCTAACCAGGGGGGCCACTCCTCCGGCATGGGAAGGAAAAAAGAAACACCATCTCGGTGCTTGGCTTGGGCACGAGGAGATTGGCAGAGCTATGCACATGGCCCCGATAAGAGGAGGGGGGAAAAGGCAACTGGAGGCGTGCAGTTCAGCTAGCTCTGACGCTGGCGTGGTGGCGATATCAAGTCGCGACGTCATAATCGTATTTGTCCCAAACTTGCAAACGAGGCTATTCCAGCCCACCAGCGTAATTCTGCGCCCAAGGATTCAAGGCAGCTTCTCCAGAACTGCGAGGCCCGCGACCTGGACGTCTGTGCCCAAGGGGAGATGATGGTCCGGATAATTGAGCCCCTTTGCTGGTTTCCACCGTGCCGGCAAGTCGACTACAGCAGATGCCAGCCCGAGAACTCTCTGGTGTCTTCCTCCGTGTTCCTTGGTGTTCCTCCACATCCGAACGTCCGGGAGAAGCTTACCAAGTAGGGCTGCGTCGACAATCAGCGAGCCGAGGATAGCAGCAGAGCTTAATCGTGTGTAGCTCAGCTTAGGCAATTCCCGTAGCAAAGCTTCATTTGTTCAGTCAGTCATCAATCACGAAGCCGCAACTCTGATGCCACCGCAGAGGTTCCACCGCCATCCAACAGCAACTACATTACTGTAAGCAGCTTCTCATCAGCTCGAGCCGCAGCAACGGGCGCTGGTTGGCAACTACCGGACCGCCACTAGGGCCTTGTCCCGCTAAGAATAGGCACATTTAGCACGCTGATCGGTGCACTTACAGCGCCTGTAGTGGTTGGTGGCTTCTCCCTAGCCGTAACCTTACGGGGACTCTGCCCACTATCAACCCCTGGCACTGGACAAAAGTCGTCATATAACCCCAGACCGTTTTGCCTGCATCGCGCACATTAACCGTCTGGTCTGGTGTCCCCTCTCCCTTGCGTCGGGCGAATCACTCACCAAGGCAAACCCTTCCTTTTTTCTGGACCCTGCGCTGCATGGCTCTGGCTGGGGCTCGGGCCTTTGAAGTTTTTTTTTTTTTTTTTTTTATCCCTGCCTGTCTTCAATTCTTATTATCCTCGTAACCGTCCCGTGGGAGACCCCCTGGTAGAGCCGACAGATGCAGTGCTGGTACTAAGGCTGACGGAACCCCGCGATCATATATACAAGGATTTTCTCCCACCAGAATTATTATCTCACGACGTGGACGGCGACCCCTCATTCCTTTGCAAACCCGGCTCTTTGCATTGCCCGGTTGGCTGTGACGGGATTTTGACAGCCGCCCTGTGACGTGTGTCTCTGGCATCATCTGCTTCTGCTTCTGCTCTGGCGCAGGACGCTCTCAGTCTGCCTCCGTTCTACCTACACCCTTTTCTCTATACTGCTGTCGGCCGCCTTTCGCATCTTGTCTAGGGGACACATCGTCTTGTGTCCGGGCCCAGCACCATGACTGATCGATATCGAGGGTATCCTGCGGCTGGCCGGTCCGCCACCTTCAACAACCCGGCCCGGATCTCTCTGCCCGCTGTAGGCGGATATGGAGCCTTGTATGCCAACGACCCGGATTACGTCGCTTCGCCCACGAGATATTCCGCAGCCACGCCCAGAGGCTACACAGCAGCTGCGCCTCCTGCAAGCGTGCCTCCGAGATCGTACTCGACCGTCAACCCAGAGCCGCGGGCTCCCAGGCCGGGCCCTCGTGAGCCCAGCCGCAACCGGCGCTCTACCCTCGATGCGTCCGCCAGGCCTCCCATCATCGTCACGACCATGCAGGATCACCGTCCGCACACTACGGGTCCGCACACTGCCGATGTCCTTGCCGCCCACAGGGGAAGCCCCGTCCTCCAAGACACGTACCGGTCCAGCGACGGGAGGCTCTATTCCCAGCCGGCGTCGTCCATCAGATCCCGGAGCACCGCCCGGCCATACCACACCTCCTCTGCCAGCGACGACTTTGGCCGCTCCCGGGAGCAGGGAGAGATCGTGCTGGCCAGTCGCGACGCCGATGCCTATCGCAACTCTCGGCCTCACGTTGTGTACCCGAGCAACTCTCGCCACAGCAACGCCGCTATTGACTACGGCGATGACGGGTACCAGTATACAAACGCCGGCGAGCTGGTTCGATATGATCTAGACCATGGGGCCGCCCCCGCTCCGGCCCGATCCCGCAGGCATGACAGCTTTGACCGGGCATATTCCCGTCCCAACATCAATTATAACGCGGATCAGCGAAGCTTCAACGTCAACACGACGCTCGATCCCACCCGAGCTAACCGGCCTTACGACAGTCGAGGTGGCCCTCCACCTTCGACCCGTGGGTTTGACAAGATCGGCCGAGCATATGAAAACGTTCCCCCCGCTGCACCAGCTCCCCCCAACCCCAACGCATCTGGGCCGCTGGACGTTGTTGGAGGATCTGCAGAGCAGCGTACCATCCGGCGTCCCAGACCTCTTTCGCTCACACAGGAGCCAGGTGCTCGTGGCTCTCATCCTGATGACTATTACAGAGGCTACGATGATGATGGCTATGAACCCCGGCGCTTCTATGACGACAGCGTCAACGCCCGAGGGTTCGGTCTACGGGTCCAGCCTGATGAAATCGAGGACCCCCGGGGCCGCTACTATGATCAGCGAGACGACCATGAGAGGGATGATTCAGCCAGGAGAGACCATTCTCGTAAGAGAATAGAAGCTCCAGTCAAGGAAGGACAGCGGCCTCATGGTGAAGAAGATCGGGGATCTGACCGCGAGAGGGAAGATTGGTACCGAAATAAAGATAACCTCCGTGAGAGGCTAGATGGCAGGAGAGACGCGGATCAAGAAGACAGTGACCGATCCCGCCGAGAGAAGGTCGCTGCCGCGGGTGCTGCTGCCGCAACTGCGACTGCAGCTGCAGCTGCCAGTGGCCTCTCATCAAACGCCAAGAAAGATGAGATGCCAGAGCCAAGTTCACCACGCAGACGCCGTGCTTCTGATGAGTCTGAAGAGCGAGATGAGGACCGCGAGCGCCAAGCCGCAAAGTCAGAAGCTGAGGCCAGAGATCGAAACAGGCGATCGGCTGAGGCCAAGCTGAATGGCGATTCGGTAGCAGTTGTGTCCTCTGATTCCGACGAGGGGAAGAAGAAGACGGCGCGCAGACATCGTCCCTCTCACAGCTTTGATCCCAACGACACTGGCGATCTAAGGCAAATCCGTGAGCAGCTCGCCGCTGTGAAGACGTCTGACAGCGAGAAGCCCGAAACCAATGGCAAAGACCGGGCATCTCCTCCGGCCAAAGAAGACCGTCGGTCCGAGTCACCACCTGCCGGGGAAGACAACCGTGGGCGCGACCTGGTTCTCCGCTCCCCAGAGGAAAAGCAAGTCCGCGTGGTATCGCCGCCGCGCGAGAAGAAGGAGGAGAATAAGCCCCTCAAGGGCATTCTCAAGCAGCCAAGCGCCAAGTTTCCCGAGGAACTCAATCCCATCCGCGAGGGCGTGGCACCGCACAAGGAGGATAAGAAGTTGAAAGAAGTCCCACCGGGCGCTCGATGGACCAAGATCAATCGCAAGATTGTCAACCCAGAGGCCCTTGAAATTGGCAAGGAGAGATATGAGCTCCGTGATGACTTTGTCATTGTACTCCGAGTCCTTAGCAAGGAAGAGATTCAGGCTTATGCTGCTGCCACGCAAGTTTTGAGAGGTAAGACGACTAATACGCTCCCATACACATCCCCTTCCCCCCTTGTTCACTTGTACTGCTTATGTACATGGCTAACATGTGGACTGCGTGGAAACAGAGAGGCGACGGAACAAGGAGTCTGGTGGTGATCATGACAGCGACCGTGACCGAGACCGTGAATCCCACGGTCGAGATCACGAACGAGAGTATGATGACCGAGATTATGATGGAGAGTACGGACGTGAGTACGATCGCGAATATGACCGGGAGTACGATCGAGAGTACGACGACGATAGGGGACGTCGTGGAAGCCACCGTCACCGCCGTCACCGAGACGACCTCGATGTGGTCGACCCTCGTGAGGCCGATCGCGAACGTGACCGTGACCGTGATCGTGACCGAGAGAGGCGGCGCCGACACAAGCGCGATGACGATGACGAGTATGAGTCCAGATCACGAGACGCAGACCACCACCATCATCACCGATCCCACAGAGAGGCATGATGATGTTTTACGAAAAGCATTCTGGAGCAAGATCGCAGCATTTCCCAGCTTAGGCGTGCAAGCTTGTTATGCGTGCGTGTTGTGATGAGCGTGTTCCGCGAGATACGATGTTGATTATTTGGCGCCTTTTCTTGGGTTCTCTTTTCCTACAACTTTCTTCCTCTTCTTTTTTTTCTCTTGTCTTTTTCCATCTCATCTCTTCATGGGTTGAAGCTACTACACAAGGCGTTTTCCTCGGGTTATATCAAAGTTGTTGTTTTTTTTACTTTTTATACGTTGAAGTAAAATGTTTTTTCGACGAATCTACGCTGGTGGTAGGTAGAGGATTACGTGCCAATGAATGAATGATGGCGAGCGAGAGATTTGGTTTTATTGGTTTCTCACATTTACTCTTGTTTCTCTCTTCATGAGTTTTTCTTCATGAGTTTTTCTTCATGAGTTTTTCTTCATGAGTTTTTCTTCATGAGGTTTTTTTTTTACAATTGGATCTAAGGGAATAAAAGCTTGGGTTGATTTTCTCTTGTACATTCACGTTAACGCTGTGACGATGTCCTATAACTGCTTGCATACAATGTGGCGATATACACACACTATCGTCTATTCCCATCAGCCACGAAAGGGAATCTACAACAACTACAATCTGCTCTGCCGCATCGTCAATCTGAGACATGCCCGCCATCATGGGTACCGGTCGCTTCTTTTTGCCTCTGCGCATGTGCCTGTACTCGTACATTCCTCTTTTCATTGCCCCTCGCATGGCCAAACATGGGGGGGAAGCATGGGCTAGATGCTCGGCTATCCCAGCGAGACGGAGCAACAACTCCATGTCCCGTTTACTCTCAGCCCCAAGCCAGAAGCACGAGCAGTTCCTTGCAGGTATTCCCTCCCCCTTCCCCCTCTCGCATGTCTTGGGGGTGAGGGGGGGGGAAGGCAAAAAAAGGCGTACTAACTACAGTACGAGTATACGAGTAAGTATGTACATACAGTAGAGATTGTCGCCCCCCGAACCCTGTCTCGCCTGGGGAGATACAATGTGTGGCGATTGTGTAGCAGAGAGAAAGAAAAAAAAAAAAGAAAAGCTGGGTTGCTGGATGCTTGTACTTTGTTGCTTGTCTTTGGTGTTACCCCTCCCAGGGCTTCTTTTCTTATCCCGGAGGAGGGGGGGGGGGAGGATCTTTGCGGGCTGTGCTCGTGTATCGCATCGGGCTCAGATTGACGGGAGGGTGCATGTTGCGTGGAACTGGGTTTTTGAGTTATGGGGATGGGGAGTAGATGAGATGGAGAGCAAGAAAACCCCAAAAAAAGTTGATGCTCTTGGAGATGCGATATAGAGTTGTAGGGTAGGTACCTCAGTAGTAGATGGTATTGTTTTCTTAGCATCTAGGTACTTTACATGGAGATCTCGCAATGTCATGCCTGGCAATTTACAAAGTAACATTTGGTTGACTGGGTTTAGTACCTAGGTACTCTATACTTGAAGATTCGCTCCAACAGGTACCTCTAGACCTGCAACCACACCACAGCCCACCCCCTCACCACTGAAAAAAGTTGGTCGCACGACGTGTAAGAAAAAGAAGAGAGAAAAAAGAGCGAGACAAGAAAAGCCCCAAAAGAATACGAAGTTACAAATGACGTCCTCCTCGCCGAATCTCAATGGCCGATCTTCTGGCGTGGTAAAACCCTCCTTGAATCCTTCATTCTTGTTCCCCCCCAACACAATCTCCTTCTTCTTCTTGCCTTGGTACCAGTTACTTGTTTACGAGCACACACCGCATCTTTTTTTTGTTTTGTTTTATTGCCCGTCGGATTCTTTGGTTCTCCCAAGGTCCTCCTTAGACTTGTACTATATCTGCCATGAACCTGGAATCAGGCACTATAATACCAATACTACGGAGTACTCGATATACCCGGTACCTTAGTAGCTAAAGACGAGATATGTCTCTGCTCTCATCGACATTCTCTTCTTTCATCTCCTTGTCCTTCTATGCTCTCAACTCGTACTCGGACTGTACTCCGTGGACACTCCAAGTGTGGTAGCTTAGCATCGCTTTGTAGCCACACAAGTTCCTCTTTTTCCTCTTTTCTTTTCTTTTTCTCTCTCTTCGTAGTGGTGGGCTGCTGTAACTCCAACATGTGCTCATGGTGCCATGATATCATCCATCAGTATCAAAATCCACCTCATTGGGTGGTTCAGTCATTACGAGTACCTGTGTGTGTACCGGTACCGGTACCGGTACCAATACCAGTACCAGTCCTGCCTGTACCTGTTGCCTCCCCCTCTCCAGGCCGCGCACCGGTTTCTGCCAGAGCATCGCCTTACAGCGCCATCAGTGCCAGCCAAGCGCCAAATGTCACCGCTAGTGTCCCGTTACGGGGTCAAACATCACTAACCCGTCTCGCCCAACTGTAGGTACATGTACCTGGTACCCTCGTTTGTACGTGTACGATACCGGGTGGGTACTCTCCTCCGTCTTCTTCTTTTGTTTTAACCCATTGATCCTTTTAGTTAGTGCTTTGCTCGCTTCTTTTCTTCTTTTCTCTCTCTCTGTGTTTTTGCTTTTTATAACGCACAGCGAATTGCCCTTCCCCTTTCCGTCACCGCGTTTGCCTTTCTCTTACCCGCCTGCAAAGCCGGTTTTGTTTTCCATCTCATTCGTTTCCTCCCAGCCCCCAATTATTGGCCTTTCCCCCCCTCATCTGGAATGTCACCACTGCCGTGAGCTGCCAGTCGCTGCCAGCAGATGGCTCGAAACCTTACCAGCACGTCTAAATGGCACACTGACAAGCTGCCAGGCCCCCCTTGATCACACATCTGCACTGCATACGTAGGTATTGGTAGTCCGGGTGCTGTATATCGTGCTGTCCTTGACCCCAGCTCCTGGACAGCAAAGCAGGTACCAAGTACGAGCCCTCGCCCGGACCGGACAGTTGCAACACCCCACACCCGCCACCGTCTCTTGTCCCCCCGGCGAAGCACAAGTATCGTCTACCTGGAGCAGGGGGTGTGGTTTGGCCAAAAATCCTTCCAGGCCCCCCCGCGCCCCTTTTCCAGGCCCTCGCCTCTCCACCAAACCCACCCACACCCCCTTAATCTGTGCAGTTCATTCAGACGCGCAGCAAAAGGGAATCTCACTACTTCTGTCCTGGACCGCCGACCGGCTTCCTGTCTGCTTGTTCCCGGCGCGTCGTGGCGGTTTGCTTTATACCTTGCAGGTAGTGCCAGTGGAAGTACCGGTACCGGTACCTGTCGACTCCCTGGACGGACTCTGTGGCATGGGCATGGCATGGCATAGGATTGAGTCTAATAATATGCACTCGACATCTGCCAAAGCTCACCCGTTAGCATCGGCCCACTCTCTCCCCTGCCCGACAGTGCAAGGTCAGCAAAGAACAAGTCTAGAAGAGTACGATACTCGTAGAAGCAAGCTGTGAGCAAACAGGCGGTAACAGATGCTGGCAGATGGCACTCCGTCCTGTACCGTACGAGTACTCCCACTCATGATGCTGCTGCTCTGTACGGGACGGTGTGATGGATCGCGTCCGTCTGGACTCGCTCATCAAAGGGTAGCTGCGGTTTAGCATGCTCGTACAAGGACCAGCACTGTCCAATGCCAGTACCAGTACTTGCGGTGGTATGCCGCTTGTACCACTCCGTTCTTAGCAGACTTCCTGTTAGCCTCACATGATGCTGTCGCATGTGTTCTCCAGTGTGCGCATAGGTACCTACACACACACATACTGCATGTACAGTATGTACTCGTACTGCCTGGAAAGAGGCAAACCAACACGGCACATGGAAATACGCACTCGTACCCAGACTGCCGTGTCCAGGCCTGTACTGTGCGTACTCCGTCCCTGTTCATCAAAGCAAAGAGGCTTCAGCGTCAACCCCGGAACACGCCGGTGCTCTCTCCCCTGCCCTGTCCTGCGCTTATTCCAGCCTCCATGCTTTGATAAGTCACAGAGCATCAATCCCGCTCTTCATCATTTGTGGCTCAAGTTCGTACCTGGCAGCTGGATTAGCAGAGTACCAAGACGAGTGTTGAGCATCTTTGATTGATTTGCACAAAGTACAGTACCTCAACGGGTATTCCATACTCCAACCACCAGCCCCTCTTTCAAAAAGTCCCTCCAGAGCATTACCAATCACACGGATTGTCCAGCTCCAAACTTTAACAATGCGCTCATTTGTCCTTCTGCCTGCGGGTTTTTCTCTCTCTCTTGAGCCCTTATACTGCCATATCAAATTTCCCCAATGACGACCGGGTATAGTCGCCCCCACCCCTTCATCACCATCTCACCGTGCAAGAAAGAACCGGACCAATGAGCCATGTGCCAGGTTGACGCAGAGCCTGCTTTAGTTGATATGGTGGGACGCGTTCTTTTCACAAGAGGGGCAGATGAAGCCGTTTGAAGGTTCGATATTGATGGCGGTGGGTAGCTGGTACCTAGCGTAAGCCACTTGATAGCACCAAAAGGTTTTTACATTGCCAATGTCATATGTAATTGACATGAGTTAACGGGGATCGGCGGGCCGTTGCGGTGCCCATGCATAATAATAACATGTCAGGACGTATGATTAGTCTTGGAGCTATCGAACGCCGCTAAAAGAGAGTCAACAACAAGTACGAGTATGTACGAGTACTGCAGCAAATTGGGCAAAGAAAGGAGAAATTGGAAAAGTGGGTGAAAACATGAGAATGCCCACTCCGAATTGCTCTACTCGGCGAAATAGCAATAATACCACTTCGTGCCCTCTGACAAAGCGCGGCTGCTCCTCAAGACTCCTGTTTTAGAACATGTCATATGCCATTGGATCGTCAAGTCGTGGCGGACAACAGGGCATGCTGACCGTCGGTAACGGAGCGAAGCTGATTCCGAGGTGAGAAGCGTCAAGTCTCCGTTAGCCCTCAAAGGCACAACTCGCGCCAGCAGCAGGCTAACTCGTTGCGGCGAGAGTGCACGCTTCTCTCTCTCCACTGTACCGTGGCGAATGGTGCCCTGGTCACGATGACATACACGCGGCTGCAGCCGTGCTGGCCGTCTTACCTCCCCACGAAGATTAGCAGGGAGTTTCGGATGCTTCTTGACGGGTGCAGTGGGCTTGCTGCAGAGGGTGTAGCTCAATGCGTCCGGACCGCTTGCTGTCTGGCAGGGGATGCAGACTTCTCACCAGGATGACCGGGAAAGGCTCCATGCACGTACTCGTAGAAAGTTGCTGGTGGTGGTATTGCAGCACCCACCCCCCCGTTACCATGTTCGTTTTAGGGCAGATATATTGGATAGGGGTCGGTCCTTGGGGCAGAGTTGGGAGATCTCTTACCCACTTTGTCCTCCAACAAAGCTCCCTTGTTTCTATCCTTACCGAAACTCCATACAGTACCTGGCCCCATACGGTACGGAGTACTTCTCCAACTTCTTTGTGGATTTTCTGAAAGTGATTTCGACAACAAGCTCGTGTGCCTGGCATAGCGGGTTCAACTCCATTAAAACCTCAGGGTCGTAGCATGAACTAGGAGAGCGAAGATGGGTATATGTAATGAGAAGCAGAGCAGAGTGACTGTAGGAAGCCTATTGGTAACTTGCTTGTTAGTCGCCGATACAACATACTGTAGCTCAATTGTCATAGGGCAAAGTGTTCCGTCTTTGTAGATACGACGTATACTTGTGAGGTAACAGATACCACCGCGAGGTCAGCGAATGCTACTGCTGGGAGATTGATGTGTCCAGCACATACGAACATATAAGCAAGTACTCGTACAGTCGCAGTGCTCGGGAGAAACTGCCACAACACTGCAGCCGCGTATCATGTGCATTGCCAAATATGCCAACTCACATATGTATGCAGTGCCACTCTGTATGCAATAGTTTTCTCGAAGCTCACCGGCTCACCGCTACCTTGAGGCTTAGAGCCAGGGAAGACGCGGAGCTGAGGCGGGGACGTGTCAGGCCACTGTCACATTTGGCAGTTGCAGAGCCCAAGTGTACCGGTACCTATCGACCAAGTTTAGCATCTGTAACTCCAGGTAAGAAGCCAGAGTGATCTGTCATATAACGCAGGTGGTGAATCAACGCCGCCTACGGAGTACTAGAAGTAATACTCCGCAGTGCCCGTACCTGTATGCATATTTTATTCTCGACCTAAGGACACGAACCGTGCCTAGCCAACGGCTGCAGGTAAACAACAATATTAGTGCCTGGATGCCATGCATCACAAATGCGTTCTAGGGGTTGGGCTGGTTTGGACCTGAGAACGGCCAATTCTATGCGCAGATCTGTTGCCGGGATGCCACAAACTGAGAGCCAGCCCAGTGTATAACTACGGTCCCGCAAGAAGAACCAGCTGATTTTGCTTGCTTCACTTGCTTGACCTGTCGTTGAGCACCGAGTATGTATATGGAGATATCCGGAAGCTTTGAGTTGGGCACCCCCACGGCCAATCGCTTCAGGAGCATGCTTGGAGGAGCATGTACATGGGTATGCATATTGACCTCCCAGCTCGGCTGGAATCCGCTCAAGCCAAGCAACCTCATCTGCAAGTACGAACCACATGGTACAGAATAACACTGCCATTTGGAGAATACTCCGAGGTTGAAGAACAGCAAGCAAGACGTTCCATTGCAACGCACAGCGAATCTTGGCATAATGCCCGACTCCACGAGCCTCGGCAGAGCCAAAGAAAGCTGCTTGTGTGGTCAGAGGAATATCCATGCACCAAGAGCTAGGAGACAGTGAAGAAGGTCTGACCGCCATATGCGAGGTAACGCAGGTTTGGATGACATGAAGCGCGTGGCAGTTGGGAGCGGGAAAATAGCAGCGAGGCCGGTAGCTATTACGAGTACCGCGCGCGAGATGATGACTGCCAGGTGGTTCTAACCGCTGGAACAATGTACTCGTACCTGGTGTGAGCACGGAGTTCAATCGGCCTGCAACTCTTGCCTGTTTAATCGTGTACATCGCTTCCAATGAGAAGGCCTGTCGTCCTCTTCTGCAGGCAGTGACCGGAGAGCCGGAAAGCCCTCCTAGCTCCCATCTCCCGCATGCAGCTAGTAGATTCAGTAGCATCCAAAGTGCGAGGAGGATGAGACTCGCGAGCTAGGCGACAATTCTCGCGTGTAGATAGGTATGAAGTACCTGACAGAGTACTGGTACATGCGCATGTACCAGTAGTACACATGCACCGTCATGCACTGAAGACGAGACGAAGAAGAGGGAAAGGGAAGGGGGGGGGGGGGGGGGGGGGGTGACCACAATAAGCCGTGCAGACGGCGAACTTGCGGGATGGGGCTGTTTCTTTTGGGGGCCGTTTCTGCAACACGATGAAAGAGCCTCCGGTCTTGTGACGACTCTTGTTGCTTTGGTAATGCTGAGTTCCCTTGACCGACATCATGTTACATCTCAACAACGGCGATCGGCCAATCTTCATCCATGCCTCGGAGTATCCACTACTTGTGATAGCTCTTATTAGCCAGTAACAAAGCCACTCTCTGCTTGGCCAAAGAATCGGCACTTGATACGGAGGATTGTACGGAGTATGGGCATGCAAACAGTCCTGCCTAGTAGAAGTATGGCTAGGCGACAAAACGGTGAAAGACTTGCTATGTCCTCGTACGGAGTACCAATTCCGCACAGGGCTTGTCTGTATGAGCGCCAGGAGTGCTGACCTGTATGAGTAGAGGCACACAAGAGACACTGATTCTAACAGCGGCCGTCTTCGAAGAGGTATGCGGCGTTGTATTGTGCCTGTTGCCCGTCAGTATGAATCACCGGGGCTAAGTAGACCCAATATCTCCGGGCAATGCCTCTGGCCACTCACTCAGGGCTGTGTCTCGTGTACTCGTCAGTACAGAAGCTCGCTCTCAGCAACTTCAAATCATTCACAACGCATGTGCCAACCTTGGAGTCGCGCACCCGTCTCGTTGAGCTACTGGTACTGTACTGTACTCGTACGCGATGGCCGGGTGCTACGCCGTATTAGAAAATCCGCGTCATGGTGATTGTCCGCCAATCGAAGGTTGAATTTGGCAGGGACATCTGCTCCGTCAGACCTGGCAGGATGGGGCATCGCGTGGTGGAGTAGCTCGAGACGTGAGATGAAAAGTCAGCCATTGTGGTGTAGCGCCATGTTAAAGGTTTCTCGTGTTTAAAATTTGAGCCCACACTGCTTAGAGCAAACGCAATAACGCTCGGATATACTGCATTCCGCACTCCCGTACCTGCAAAAACTCGCACGTACGCGCACGTAACACTCCAAGGTTGCTCATTGCCTCGAGGGCTCTTGCCATGTTACAGTTATCACACGCCACAGCAAGAGGTATCTACCAGACCTAGTAATAGGTACCTTATTAGTACTACTCGGACCTTCTTCTGTCGGCCACCAAGTGAGGTACTACGAGTAGGTAGGTACGCAAGGTCTTTCTAACCCCGGATTATCCAAGCAACTGGTAAGGTCTCCGAAGTTGTCTAAAATCTGGTACTCTTATGTCCTTGGAGAAGAGGCAAGATAGATTAGTAAGGAATCTATATCTTGAATGTCCTTTAATCTCCAGTTCCTTGCTATGAGTAGGCAGGTGCCCTCGAGTTATCGTTAAAGTGAACTGCCGCGACAACATACGTAATAGTACCTTAGTATCTATAGAGCCATGTAAATCAAGAAACTGCAATCAGCGAATTCTCACAACCATTCTATCAACTGCTCACCTCCGGAAAAAGGTAGCTCGCAGTTGGCAGCAGTGCCTCAATGTCCGCACAGGTCAATCAATGCCAAGCAATTCGGCTCAATTCCAGAGAACTTTTGAGACTCTGGACGGAGCAGCGCATGGTCGGCGACTTGATGATACTTAGTACAATGAGCGGTAAACGGTGCAGCATGCATGGAGCGTCTTACATACGTGTACTTACGTACATGTACCCGTAAGTAGAGCAATCGGCGCTCCGGTGACCTGCTAATGGTGTTGCTAACCTCCAAACAAGTGCTAACCTCGAGTTCGAGTCCTAGAGAGGCAGCGCTCAAGCACTAACTTTGTCAATCATTACACCAAAAAAAGACATCCAAGAATAAGCGCTTGTCACAATTCGAGTGTCCTGATGTGACCTCGCAGAAGAGCTACTGGGCGCCTATTGTCTCAACTAAACAAGTGCAAGCCTAATAAGAGAACAAAGCCACGTTCAGATGGCCCGGCGGACTGGTCTCTTCCGTGGGGCCGGAAAGCCCTTGCCGGAAACCATGTCGCCACGAATCTTCTACCGAAGCACACCCACAGCGGCCGAAGATCCCTGCTCGCACCCTTCTTGTCTCCTCCCTGCCTTAGCGAACAGGCGTTAATAGGTGCACCAAGTACTCGTACTCGCATGTACCTGTATCTTGCGTGTCTACGGGCGAGCAGTACGAGTACACGTATCAACCAACACAGCATCAAGTAGGTAATGTACAACTCGCGATGTGTGGAGCCGGGATGACACGCTGAATCATGTGGTGTTGAAGAGCAGTAATCCAGAGGCAGACTTACCCGGTACAGATAGATATCCATCTCGAAGAGAGAGGGGAAAGGGGATGCAAAAGTGGCATGATGTGTTTTCAAGGTTACGTTACCAAGGCAGTCACTGGCCGTCGCAGGTCAAAAGAAACCATCTGCGCTTGGTCCTACCTATTCGCCCATCGTTTCTAGCTGTGTCGCCATTCTTGTAGTTTATGGAGGTACGTACGGAGTACGAAATGCTGCAACGAGAGCCATGACCTGTCGACCTCTGGGTAAGCGCAGGCAGATTCGCCGGCCGGGGAGATCCCATAGCCTGCTCTCCGTACCGCGGATGAGATGCTCGGAGCTTGCTTCCGCACAAACCACGCGGTAGGGATACCTAGATGGAATGAACTGGCCCATCGATATTCCATCCAGAGTAGGTACTCCGCACCAACCGCCTATCTTCACTGGTCCAAGCCAGGGGCGACCGAAGCGGCGTCGATGAGAAGCATCTGCCGTTATAGGATGGCCACTGCTTGTGCTCCAGCCTCGTGCAAGGACGTCGATATGGCGCTTACCGCCATTGAGGGCAGCCGACGACATGGTTGCCTGAAGGCCTGCGCAAGAATATGCCGGCGTTATTGATTGGCAGTAAGCATGTTCTATTTGGCTTCCATCGAGGTCACCATCGTCTCCATCATCATTCTCCGTGTAATTGTAAAAGTCCGTCAACCAGACGCTTTGCTCTTTGCAGAGGAGTTAAACGTTACAGGTACTAAGATCTCACCGCTAACCCTTACTCAACACGTCGAGTCCAGATAAGTAGGTATAGACGGTTAGGTACTCATCCACGCCCTCGCAAGAGATAGTACATAGTATCATTGGCCCCTATTCTTTAGTTGGCCTACCATCGCAGCTGGATATCGCGTCAGAGCTGGATTATCTCACCCCTCAGAAAAGATCTACGGAGTACCACCGGATGAATTGAAATCGACGATTGCCGGCTGCAAAAACAACAGTAGCGCCGTGACTGAGCCGCAATCAAAACGGTCATTTGGCCGAAACTTGCGAATCGGCTTGCCAGTGCCTCTCCACCTGCAAAAGGACTTGCGTCTCCAGTGATGGCTAGTCGAATATTCAGCCTGAAGCAGAATCAACCATGGGAATATCAGTCGCTGAACGTGTCCAGGTATTGCCCCTTAACACCGAAGGCGGGCTCGAGTAATAGTTATTTCCTGTTTTAGTTGTGCGAATGACATGCCTGCAGTCGGCATGTCCGGGCATTGTCAGTATGATTTCACCGACGTCGTACGTGTAGTTGCATCGACGACTTGAAAGGGTACCTGCTAGAGTACATCGTAATACTCGTACTGGTGTCTCAAGTGCCCATTCCCTCTCCAGCATACTAGGTAGTAAGAGCCCGATGCGATTACTAACGGCCATGGCGAGTTTTGCACTGGTAACGCCGTCCTCTGAAGCAAAAGTCGCCGTTTCAACCGCAGTCTTGGCGCTGACATATTTTCTGGGTTTGGAGCGTCGCTTTAACCACCAAGCGCGGATCGCCGCGGCGTCAGATGCTGAGATGAATTGAGCGATGGTTTCACAGGTTGGTACTGATGTATCACTGCGGTAGTGCATTGATTCTACCTTGCCTACTAATTCTCCATTAGCAGGTGGTACTGTAGTGGTATTCTCGCCTAGGAGATCCAGGGTCTTTGATGAAGAGAGATCTCGAGTTTCTAGAAGCGTGCCCAAGATCCTTCTCTTGGGGTCCTCACAGAAAAGATACATGTAGCTTACGCGGGATGTGGAGTATCCTGGACATTGATCAAAGCGTTGCGGGAAGAGAGATGCAAAGTACCAAGTACTGCGCCGTGTGTACTGTACTGGGGGCCATGCGACAGGCGGCATGGGAAAGGGCGAAGAGGACCCTCGTATCTTCTCCGCGCTAGGAGAGGCAGCAGCGACCAGGAGCCCCGGCCAGCCGAGCTTGAGATTCCACAAGGGCAAGGATTTCCCTCTCCATCGACCAAATGGCTGGACTCTGTCCATCCCGGTCTGCCGTTCGGCCGCATATCCGCCAGACTCTGGCCGCTCCAAATCCCTGCAGCGAGCACGCGTAGGTATTGCACCGTCCTGTGTCGACAACTCTAAAGATGTCCGTGCCATGGGGGACGACGACGGAGTCGAAGCTCCTACTCCGTACACGTACAAAGCATACGCTTATACTCCGAGATTTGTCGACACAAGGACCTCCTTGAACGAGCATAATCCATGGAGCTTGAGCATTAAGCGCGTCGGCCCTTAGCGGACCAATTCGGTAGCAGCGGCTTTTGCGATTGATGACAACCTCCGTGCACGGGCAAGCCGCCAGAGGGACAAGCCAAGCTGCAACATCAGAGAAGAGCGTGGGCGTCGCTGCGACTTCCGCCGGTGACAAACCGGTGTCTGAGGGAGATTGTCCCGGCTTCTCCCCATCTGACCGCTCCGCCCAATGCAGTGTACGAAAGGGTATACTCCGTCATGATATAGTATGGTAGAGACATTCCGCTGCGCGGCCATTAACTGATATTGGGAATCCGGACAGGCTATCCACTTATGACCCCTCGTTGCCGCATCGGAAAGTGATATGCCGCTGCTACCACAGATGCGATGCGCAACGAAGGAAGAAGGCTGGATCTTGGACGATCTCACGAAGTCTGGTGCGAACAGGCATGCGCATCTGGAGAGGGTTGACTGCCTGTCAATAATCCTGGGCGGCGCCAACGTTGGCCCATTGATCTTAGTGGCATTCCATGTTTCCACGTGCATCAGCCTCCTCGCCCTGCAGCCGGCAAAGCTGTCTTTCTGCGAGTCAAAGGACACCACGGCCACTCGTCGCCGGCGGATACGACAAAGCCTTAGCGTACCAAGTTACATTTGGGTACTCGTGCTCGGTTCTACTGTTGACGATATCTCCCTCGAGTGGGCAATGGAAATTTTTTTTACCGCCTTCTTCTGTGTCTACTGCGGACGATTCAAAAGGAAATTAAAAATGTGTCATTTTGCCTTAGTGGCATTTGGACGTACTAAGGCAGGCAGGTAGCGGCACTAGTTGGATTTATGCGGCTACGAGAGGGTTGCTATCCTCCGCATCTGCGCCGAATTGAGGCGGCAGAAGTGAGCCCGAGCCCCTCATCTCGTGCCACTTCATCATGAGAGCTCTGCTGAGCATGAGAGACTATGAACCTTGTGGAACACCACAATTTCCTCGTCCAAGTCTTGGCATCCGCCCGCCGCCCTTTTACTTGGGAAAACGCCACACGCACGCCCAGCGTGTGCAGTGCTTCGGACACGAACTACAAGTGCCTTACTATTAATAACCCCCCAAAAACATTTGCTTGCCTCGCCCCTATGGGCGGCGTCAGTGCCACAGCATTGATTGCTAGCTCAAACGTCGACCCGATGTTCTTCGCTGAAGAGAACCAGACAATGAGGAAAAGAAGCAGTGGAGGAAAAGAGGAGGCCTCTCCCCCCTCCCCAACGGCATACGCGCATCGGGCTAAGCAAGAAATGCGGCAGCCATCTTGGACGCCGTCTACTGACCTCCATGGTACACTATCGTGAACTCGACGACGCAAGGTACGAGATAGAAGAGTCGGTATTGCCGCTTGCTTTGTTTGCTCGTTCCATGCACGCAGACAAAAAAATCTCTAGTCCAGGCGGCTGGTCCGGCCCGTTTTGTACATGTGGGTATTCTGAGAGGGACCGAACCGCGACTAAGCTGCGAGAGGTTCTCCGCAGCCACGACAGAAACGGAAATTGACAAGAGTGGACATGCTCGATTCGCAACGTACGAGTACGAGTACCAAGCCGCGATGTTCCTCTTGACAGACAAGCACTTTGCTCGAAACATGGATACCAAAGAATAGGATCACGGTCGCTTGGGGGAGGGCGTGGGATATTAGCATTCCATACCACTACCGTTACCTCTTGGGCGTTGCACCTGCAAAGTGTCTTTGCGGCTGGATACCAAATGCTAATTCTCATGAACAATGTCCTCAGCTCATTACGCCTGTGGCGACTGCGCAACATGCGTCTTGGAAGCCGCTTGCAACAAAGCAGCAGTCAGCAGTGCAGAGGTGGCTACTCTGTACTACTGCTACTAAGGACAGAGGATGAAATCATAAAGCTAAGGAGAAACAGGCAATCATCTACTTAAGACGCCAAGCCGGGGCTTAATATCGACACGCACCGGCACGAGGTCAATTACAAATGTTGCGCAGATATTCCACACACAAACAGGCTTTGACATGTCCCAGGCCAATGGAAGTTGAAGACGAGAAGACGACGACTCCACGCCACTCTCACGCGCCGTATCTGAACAGCAGCATGTACCTCCCCATACAAGTTAATATCGCGACCTACTTATGCAGGACTTGTCTACTCTGCTCTATACTGCCATGTCCCACGAAGGGAGGCCCCACGGTCAATCTGCCTAGAGTGGCGTCATGAAGACTTTCGTAGAGCAGTTTCTATTCCTGGATGGCCTGGCTATACCGGGACATGCGGCTTGGGCATTGCTCAGCGTGACGCCTCTCAACCGGCTTGAGCGCAAAGATGCTACTCGTACTGCCACCACTACAGACGTACAAGTGCTGTTATTGACATGGCATCGCCACTGCGCGACATGCACCGGTCTCTGGGTGCCTGTATCTTTAATCGCCCTTCCAGAGCAGACACTACCAAAATCGGACAGTCGCAGTTTTTGACTTGCAAGCATCTTGCCGCACCTTGACCAGGGCTTTAGTGCTGACCAAGTCCACTAACCATTTGGCAGGTCTTTTCTCCCTGGACGGTTCCACCATCGTGTCCAAAAGAAACGACCTAGCCAGATTGGCATGCTGCTACGACGTTTTCTGCGCTTGGCCTTTGGAGGACGCGAGATTGGTACAGGTAATGGTATATGGGGCTTTTTCATAACTGAATGCCTCGAAACGTGATTCTCAATAGCATTGTTGGCATAAGAGAGGTAGCATAATCGAGCCTGGGCTTCTCGAAATAAAAAAGAACCTGAAAGGAAAAGAAGAAAGCAGTTGCTGCTACGTGACCAGCTGATGAGCTCGACTACCTGTTCTTAGGATACACCAAGCCGATCGATATACCACTGTCCCTTTAGTTAGTACATCCAATGTACATACAGTACCACTAGTACCCGTACTACCTAGCATCACCACTGCTTTGGAGAGCACCCCTGTTCAGGTCTTTAAGCCGAAGCGTGAGTGCCGATGCCTCGGAATCGCCCGCCTCCCAGGGTAAAAGGGGCCAGCACCAGGCCTGCGCGGTACGCGAGTAGGTACCTACTCGTACGTGTACAGCACTGAGCTGTAAAGAGGAGGTACGAGTACTTGCCCGGACCAGGTACGGAGTACCTGTACTCCGGCTCGCCAGAGAAGGTACATGTACTTGTGCCTACCTTCTTGCTGCAGGCAGTAGCACCGCTAGATTATTCCTGTCCTGTCATCTCCTTACCCTCTTCGAGCGATGTCGTGTGCATAGGATGATCGCCTCGAATTTCTTTTTGTGATTGAGCGTATCCCGGCTTTGCATTTTCCCCCTCCATCATTCTTCATTTTGCTTATTTACTCTACGTGTTCCGTGTTGAATCACATTGCGTCTTTTCCATCGAGACATTTGCGAGACCGGCTCAGTTCCTCAGTTCCTTTTGTACGAGTACCTGTGCCTCAGTGATCCGGCTGCTGCCATTCTCCCTCTGCTCTGGTTTGTACGAGTACGCATTGCCACGAGCGTCGATTGGGATGCCGCAATATCCTTGGACTTGCATGAACTAATGTAACAACTCGAGTAGCACCTACCGCTGAACCTAGCACCTGAGCGAGACGCCTGCAGGAGGCTTGCCTCTTAGGTACGAGTAGTCGACGCAACCGTGCCGCCACAGTTCAACGTTGGGCGGTCGAGATATCACAAGCCATCTGGCGACTGGGTGTGGCTTTGCATCCGGTGTCTGGTCTGTCACGGTACAAGATATTGCTTCAATTCAAAGCAATTCCTTCAAACAAGCGCACTCTTTCAAGAAGCGACAACTCTGCGCGTTGGTCCTTGTAGCTGGCCCAAGTTGGATACCGAAAGCAATCTCGTCTTCGAAGTGAGTACTGCTTCATATATTCTGTGCTACCTATACCCATTGTTCGAATTCGATCCCAATTTCCTCTTGGAGCTTCCTTGCCATGATTCCATGATGACATGACTGGATTGATTACACTCTTCTCTCTGCATAAACCACACCTCTGGTTTCCCGGAACCTCTCCATCCCCTTATTTCAGACATATCGCTTTCTGCACTGGAGCATGCCTGGACGCGTTTGTCCCGCATATCCCAAAAAGGAAAAAGAAAGAAAAAGAAGAGCAAAGAGAGAGAAGTGGCGGCTGATCGTCTGAATCAGCGAACCCCCAAAAAGGCCAGATATAATAGCCTATCCCTAATTCTTCACCTGGATGACCTGGCTTGCGGCTTCATCCTAAATCTAGTCTTGAAGAGCCAGCTATTAAAATAACATTCAAACAAGGTAAGCAGCCTTGTCGCTGTACAAAATTTCCAAAGCAGAACCTTGATTTTTTTTTTTTTAGATTACTCTTCAAATTCATGCCGGGCTTCACTGATTTGACACTACCTAGCATCTCCAAGCCTTCGATTTAATTCTTCCGATTCTGCCATCATGGCGACCCTCAGCCAACCCCGAGCATACTTTCAAGATCACACCAATGAACTGGTAGGCATTCCATTCTCTCTTGACCTTCCTGCGCCCCCCCTTTTCCTTCACGCTCGACACTTGTCTTTCGTCCTACGACTTTCATCCAGAATCACAGCACCAAGCGGTGTCAGCAAGCAATCTGTAAAGGCTCTCTCCGTCGTTCAAACCTGGTATGATCTGTGGCCTTGAAGGTCGCTAGCGTGCCATGTCGCAAGGTTAACCACGCCGGGACTCACTGAGTGGGCATGGGAAAGCAGCTCCTGTTTCACCAGCGGCCAGGGCGCGCCACCTACGACAGGGTCGAGTGGACCCAATGGTACCAGTCTGGTTGCTCCGCAGTGTCAGTCAGCGGTGTTGGAGCAATGAAGCTAGGCGAGAAGAGCCCTGGCCTGGATTGAGAAGAAACATGGCCTAGTGGTCAAGAGGTAATGAAGGCTGCGACCAACGGCTCTGGCTCTCGTCATTGCACCGCCAGAATCAACCGGCGTCCTCAAGCGATTGGAGGCCCTGGGAGGCGGTTTGGCGTGGTTGTACCGAATTTCACAGCACTCCACAATCTTTATTTCGAGCAAAGTTGCGTCAAGGGCAAGGGGCCGCCCGGTACTGGAACGAGTACAGGTACATGGCATTGCGTTGGCTGCTGGCATCAGTCTGAGCCGCGCTTACAGGCACAAGCACAAGCACAAGCACAAGCATGCTGGTGCGAGTACGGAGCACGGTACCTGGTACTGGTACTCGTACGCTGGACATACCTGGGCAAGGCTACGAGGACGAGGACGAGGACCTCTACAGTACCCAAGATCAGTGGAGATTGAGCAGTCAGATGGCAACACAGTTGGATTCCACGGGTCCAATACCACCCAATCGTCAAGCTCTGAGTGGGGGGCCATAGGCACCACATCTCTCACAAAGCCTGTCTCGTCCCAAGGCTGATTCAGCTGCCCGGAGTGGCGTGCCGCGGCGCCATGCCATGCCATGCCATGCCATGCCACTGCTGCTGGACGAGAAGCCCTCTTGCTCAACGAGAGCAGCCTGTTACTGGCCAAGATGCGCGCAGGTCACTCTCATCTCTGCCATGGTGGTGCAAGACGCAAAGAAGAAGAGAGGACAAGGATGAATGGGGCACAGAATGGCTCGTCGGGGGTTCGGTGCCCGCCGCGCCGGTAGCCGAAACCGGGGAAACTTCATCTGGTCTATCACCAAGTCTCTGTCTTGCCTCTGTCTTGCCCAGGTGCTCCCATGCCCTCCCGTACGAGATTGAGTACGACTCGCTGCGTGTGCGGTCCGGAACCTACCTGCGCTTGACTGTACGAGTACAGGTGCTTGGTTGTGGTACGAGTACTTTGCTCATACATACTCACACGGCACTGAGCCTAGCCTGACTTGCCGGCTTATGGATGGCTCCTTGTTCGCATTGTCGCTCCGTCAAAGAGAGTCTGCTGGCCCTTGGTACCGGTACATGCTGTCGACCTTGTCTCGCCCACCCACACACACCGCCTGTGGGCTAACGAGACGGAACATGGTGATGGCAATCCCGGCGCAATCCTTGTCGACTGGCTAGGCCCGGCTGGCCAATGCCTGATTGGGCAGCTGGTCCTGGTCGTGTCGCCCCTGGCTCGACCTCGCAAGGCCGTTATTGGCCGTTTAATCAAAACCTCTGCGCCCCTGTCGCGTCTCCCATGCGCTGGTCTGCCCCGGTCCTGGCCTATCCCTGCTCCCCGTCGCTCTCAAGCTGCCTCCCCCGTCCGACACCCCCTCCCCCCTGCTAGCAGACCCAAAAAGTATATGGGACTTGGGTCACCTAGGCCCTTTTTCTTTTTTTATTTTTTTTTCTCAATCCTCTGCGCGTTCCTCGATTTTTTCTTTTCTTTTTAAAAAGCCCGCTTGACAATTTCTCGGACGAGAGAAAGCCGAGCAATCTTTTTCTCGCCGAGCGCGTTTGCCCTTTGCGTTTGCGTTGTTTTCTGCGCTGCAATTCCCCATAGAAGTCGTCTCGTTTCAAGGAAGCGTACACACGATAGCAACTTTCAATTTCGACCACACCGTTCTGTACGGTACGGCGGTAAGCATCAGTCTGTACTTTGCATACCACGTCAGTCCTTGGTTCCAAACGCTTGCTGGCTCCCCCTGCTCTTCTTCACCACCCCTCCTTGTCCTGCTCCCAGGTCTCCTGCTCTTCCCCCTGGCTTGTCCTCTCTGTGCCTGCGACGGCGCAAGAAACCGCCCTGCCACTTTTTCCTTCTCCCCTTCTTCGCAAGCCATGCCCCCCGGTCTCCCGCTCATCCCTCGCTGGCGTCCCAATTCATCATCTGGAGCTAGGCGGTACGACGTCCCCACGTTGCCTCTACCCCAAAGCCCTGCCCTCCGGTACGCGAGACCAAGATTGCTTCTACCGGCGTTGTCCTTTCAGGCCTAGCACGCCTCACCCGTGTCATCCCGGTCAGTCGCCAGGGGATGGCCCACCCCACCACGACGTGCTGGGCCATCAGTCTGCCAAGGGGGCAGATAAAACATCAAACGCGTCCTATCTCGACATGTTTTTCTCTACCAGCTTAATGAGTTATTCGACGTTGAAGTTTTACTGATGCGTCTTCTCCATATGCAGCATCAAGCCCACCACCAGCAACAAGGTCACCCGCCTTCACAGCAGCTCCAGCACTCGCGCCCTCCAAGCATTGTCCACCAGCATCACCAGCAGCATCCGCAACACCAGCCGCCGCAGCATCACCAGGGCGCATACTCGTCGCAGCACACTCTCCCACAGGCGTACCAGGCCAGCAACCAGGCTACCAGCACGCCCGAGGCCCTGAACTACTACAACCACCCGAGTCCGTACAGCACACCAGGTGCTACGAGCGGATACACGTCCGCCGGTAAGTCGTCTTGCGCCGCAGCAAACGCACGCACGCACGCGCGAGCGATTCATCGGCGTCCCAAGATTTGCTAACGCAAGGTTTTTTTTTTTGCTTCCTAGATACCTCCGACATGATGGCCGCCGCCCAAATGCCTAGACCTCCCTACCCTCCAATGTCATATCATACACCACAGTCAAACTCTCCCGCATCAGTAGCGTCGCCGTCGCAGCATGACCAGCACAGAAGTTTGTACGGCCAGCCGCCGTCTCAGCATTTGCAGCAGTCCATGTACTACCAGCCTCAGCCCCAATACCAGTCAATGCCCCATCAGGCGGCACCCTCTCCCTACGCGCAGCACGCCCATCATCACCAGCAATCAATGGCATCGCAGCCCAACATGATGATGTCGCATGCAGCACCGCAGAACCAGATGCCGCCGCACGCGGCGCAGCACGCACAGCATGCGCAGGCTGGCATGACGGGCAGCCCGCGGCCCAAGATTGAGCCCCAAGTTCCCCTGCAGCTGCAGAAACAGCAGCCGCAGCCTTCTCCCATGGCGCAACCCCACCATCAACAAGGCCCGCCGCAGCTTCAGAGTCCCTCAAACCCGACTCCCGCCGTCAATCCCAATGCTGCCCCCGGCCCCATCCCCGCGACGACGCCCCTCGTCGTAAGGCAGGACGGCAACGGTGTCCAGTGGATTGCCTTTGAGTACTCGCGGGACCGGGTCAAGATGGAGTACACGATCCGCTGCGACGTCGAGTCGGTCAACATCGACGAGCTCTCCCCCGAGTTCAAGCAGGAGAACTGCGTCTACCCCAGAGCGTGCTGCCCCAAGGACCAGTATCGCGGAAACCGTCTCATCTACGAGACCGACTGCAACAGGGTCGGCTGGGCCCTGGCGCAGCTCAACATCCCCCTGCGGGGCAAGCGAGGCCTGATCCAGCGCGCCGTGGACAGCTGGCGCAACAGCAACCAAGATCCCCGGCTCCGAAGCCGAAGAGTCCGCCGCATGGCCAAGATGAACAGCCGCAAGCAGCAGCAGCAGGTCCAGGGCGCTCCGCATCCCGGCGCCCACATGTCGGGCCCCGGTGGACCAGGAGGTCTCTCTGGCGCTCCCGCACCCATGCCCACGGCTCATGCACCCAACATGGGCAAGCCAACGATAGGCAGCATGGGGCAGCCTATGCACCATCACCATGCCGGGGGCCACCCTGACGGCGCACCGGGTGGAGAAGAAGTCGGTATGTTTCACCAGATGTGATTGATTTCTTGCTGTCGCATCTGCTGTATTTGCATCACTTTTCTGCCTTGCAAACCTCACTAGACAGTTTTTACGCCGTCAAAACGTTGTGTTGATTTAATGATACCAACTCATTTTTAACCCTCCTGCAAAAAGCACTTTACACTCTTGTTTGAAGGGGGGGCCTTCTTTCTTGATTCACCGGCCCCCTTTTTGCTTTTTTCTCACTGGTTTTTCTATTTATCTTTTCCTTTACAACTTTTCCTTTATTCCCTCTTCGGCTCTCTATGACTCTCTCGGAATTGGGGTTCTGTAACAATTTTTTGTGTGTTCTTGACGTCTTTTTGTTAAATAGCAATGGGCCGGCTTCGCTTGTCTTACCGCGCATCATATTACCTATCTTATACAGCATGCCTTAATGGCAAGAGGTCGATAGTCGGTCCCTCGGTTGGCACAATCCTGTATATTACCATAAAAGTCGCATCGGCTGCCGCTGCTGTCAAGTTGTCTGCTTTGCTGCTGGTTTTCGCGCGACTCTTAGATGAGTTCAAATACGCCTTAAGGCTATAAAAAGTTATCCCCCCCTCCTCCCGCTGGCAGTTACAGATTGCTATGGCTAATAAGGGGTTCATTCAATTACGCATCTAAACACTCTTATCCCTCTCTCGCTCTCGTTCTTCAGTTCGTTTTGCTTGATCCCGTTGCTTTTTGCGTCTTTGCTATATAAAAAGTTCGAAGACGGGTTTCGTGTGCTTTCCTTGTCCTTTATCGTACTGGTCTTTTTCTCCTTGTCACTGTTATTCGCGTTTGCCCACCGAGTAGTAATTATTGGAGAGTATAATGCTAACGCGTTTGTTGAGGCGAAGGAAATAATTCCTACGAAGACCATCACCACCACCACCAGGCGCCAACAGCTCAGATGCCCCCCGTGGGCAGTGACGATGTGAGACAGGCTCACGTCTTTGCGGGATACGCGGGCCCGGGCTCATACCCTGTCGGCCCTCAAGGCGGGTCGATGTCTCATATGGCTCCCCGGACCAGCGGGCCCATACCGGCGAGGAGCCACGGTCGCGTTGACGATGCCGGGGACGGTCTGTTTCCCGACATTCCCGAGGCCAAGAGGCGCAAGTTCATCCTGGTTGAAGACAATGTTCGGGGATCACGCCTTCGGGTGCGTGTCACGCTCGACGGCGTTGATACCAATGAGATCCCGGACAGCTTCCGCAAGGGAGCCAGTGTCTTTCCCCGAAGCTACTTCCCTCGCGAGATGCAGAGCCCGCCTCCCAGTGCTACGGGCTCGCGGTTCTTTGTTGACGACTATTCTGATGACGGCACACAAGAGACTGAGGGCCGCGAGGCCTCACGTCGTGGCGCCGAAAAGCTGAGGGGAGAAGTGGTCAAGGTTACCATGGCAGAGGGCCAAGAGGGAGAGGCAACTATCCCAAGACTGAGGAAGTCTGGCCGCACCAAGGAGGTGCGACTGAATGATCTCGGTTATCGTATGGCCTGGCTGCAGAGCCGAGTCTTTTCTGGAAGGACTGTGTTCCTTCAGCGAGCCCGTAAGTGTTTTTTTTTCTCCCCCTCCTCCACTGGCCCGCAGCCCTCACGCGGATTTATGAGTATATGAGAGAGCGAGGGCTGACCGAACTATTCAGTTGACTGCTACCGAAACAAAACCCGTGCGGCCATTGAGAGTACCATGGCTGACGTCCACGCCGTTGCACCTCATTTCGAGACAAGGCCAGGGAAACGGCGATGGGCCGGCCGAATGAAGCGTGGGGCGAAGAACGACGATTAAAGCTTTTCAGGCGATGCTTGTCATGACGACTTCTTTTGACTCTACGTTTTTGTACCTTTTCATTTTGTAGCTATTCGATATGCGTGAGTGTGTATGGTGGCAAACCCTGTATTCCTTGGTTGGATTGCTTCCAACCAAGCTGGGATTATAATGAATACGGTGTCGTTTGCTAGTTGGCATTGTTTGATGGAGATTTCCCCCTGTTTGTATGCTAGGGCTTTGGAGCAGGAACATGTCGGGCAAGCGGTTTGCGTGCTGTGTTGGAATATGGAACTAATTGGCGGCTTTTGCAAGCGGGTTTTTATGTTTGTTTCTTGGGGGGAGGGTTACAGAGAAATATAATGATGGATCCGGTTTGTCTGAGGATATATGTATGTATGTGTGGCGGAGCGGGGGTAGTAGAGGCATGATTTAACGTCCAAGCATGAAATTGAAATTTTGTTGATCACATCTTGTCACATCTCACTTACATCTGCTTCTTCCCGGGGTGAGCGTCGAGGTCTCATCTAGCGTCTGGGACTTGTAAGGTATATATAAAGTTGAAAGGGGAGTGGGTTCTCTTCTGCTGACAGGGTGGAACTGTCATTATTCCTAGCATCATCCTCTGCCGTCGACGAAGTTTGAATCGAGTTATGATGTGACGATGTGATTCGCAGATTCGATGGGCCTCTTTGTCCAATGGGAAAACCGGGTGTACGAGGATGCTGGTGCTTTGCCGCTGTGGTGTACAGAATCGAATGTACTCGTTACATACATCTGGAGGCAATGCAAGGGGGAGGGACCTCACCATGTAATGCCATGTAATGTAAATGTACCTACACACTGACTCTTGCAGCAAGCAGGGCCCATGTTTGGTTCCCGTTGCAAAAAACGAGAGGCAAAGACACAAAGTGGATTCCAGCTGGCACATGGCAGATTCCCTGCCCCTTGCGCAGATCGCATGCCAGCACTAAGGTTAGTAGGTAGTTTTGCCCGTCCGAAAGAGAGACCTTGTTCGTGTCGTTTGTTGTCTCGGCGCGGGCCCCCTCGCCCCTAGGAGAAAAAAAAAGAACGACGAGGTTCAGCAGGAAACGTGCCCCAATCTAGTCACTTTGGCCGCAAAAAAAAAACCCACAGCACGCAAGGCCAGGGTTCAGCTTTTGATTGCCGGCATTATGAACTAGCCAGGCGGCGCGATCCAACGGCCGCAGGGCTGGCGAGGGAGTACTCGTACGCGTGAGTAGCAGTACTTTTTGGTTTGTTACGAGTACTTTGCGCTCTGGCCTTACGTGTTGGAATGTGGCTGGCTTTTTTTGGTGGCCCGCTTTTGCGCGGCTGTGGCTCGTTTCGTGCCTTTTACAGGCAAGTTGCTTTGCTCTTGTTTGTACTTGGTACACCAACGACATCCTGAGTCTATTGCAACGACGAGCCTTGGTTTTGTGTGTTTTGATTTCTATTTTCCCAACTTTTTCTGCTTTTTCTTTTCTTTGTTTGTTTCTTGTCATTCGCTTTAAGAACAGCTGGAATAAGGGGGGAAGAGGCAATCCTTTACCGGTCAACTGTTCATGGCAGCGGTGGCGTCCGCGTGATTCCGTCGGTTTCAGCTCCTCGGCGTTGCGATTGCGCTTGCGATTGCGATTGCGACAAAGCCCCATCTGCGCAACGACAGCGAAAAGCGACGACGATTTACGACGTGCACTCATAGACGCAGCAGCAACAAACGATTAGACGCGGGCGAACGTTGAGAAGAATTAAGAGGGAAAGAGAAGAAACCAAATAAAACAAACCTGCGCATTCGCATCCTCCTCCCCCTTGGGCTCCCTTCGGCCATGGCGCATCCGCAGTATCGCGGCGCCGTCGAGCTCGACACCTCGCCTCGGTCCCACCTCGACGGCGAAGTCTTCGAGATGCCCGGCGACTCCGTGGTGCCCAGGGCAGACGACGAGCCGGGGAGAAAGCCGGTGCAGGCGCAGGACGGAGACGTCGTGCAGGCGAACCCGTGGCCTTTCTATCTGGACCAGGACGTCAAAACGGAGTCGCGGGTCGACGTGGAGGAGCAGGAGAAGAAGAAGCAGCAGCAGCAGCAGCAGCAGCAACCTGGCAAGGCGGAGGCAAAGAGCGAGGAGCAGCCGCCGCTGGCGAATCCGTGGGCGTATTTTGGGCCCATGTCGCCGAGTGAAGAGGACGGGCCCAAGGCTTCCGTGGCGGTTGCGGCTGGACCTGATGTTGGTGGGCTAGGGGTCAAGGCTGAGGAATTCCGAAATGCAGAAGCCAAGGTTGAAGATGTCACGGCAGCACCGCGGCCGCTACGCCTCAGCACTCACGGCGAACCAGCCGGAGACGGCGCCTCTCCTCCTGCTCCTGCCCCTGCCCCTGCAGCAGCGAGCAAGTCTTCTTCGCCGCCGTCTTCGTTTTATGTCGCGCCTCTCCGGGTGTCGAGGAAGCAGATCCCACCCGCCGGCGCTGCACCGGCGTTCATACCGTACAGCCCGCCGGCAGAGGACGTCGCGCCGGTTGCGCCGCTTAACGTGAAGCACCAGAGGCCTTCTAATGGTCCCCAGGGCGATGCGACGACGGCGTTGCCGTATCGGCCGTATCGTCCCGCCGGATATGTGGATGATGCGGCGGCAGCTTCGACTCCTCCGGTGCCTCCGGTGCCTCCACAGCCTGTATCGTCGCCTCCGCCGCCTCAGTCTCATGGGCTTCCGGCCGTAGAGGCCGTTCCTCCTCACGGTGTTACTCCGCAAGCCGTTCCTCCTCCGGCGGCTCCTCCAGCTGCTCCCCAGGGGACGTCTTCGCAATCGATGAATGCGGTGGGGTCCGCATCTCCGGATCTCGCTCAGCAACAGCAACAGCGACGGCAACAGGATCAGCACCCGGCAGCAGATTCATCTGGTTCGGCAGAGGTACCCTTGGTGGGAGTGGCACCGCAGCATCCACATCAGCACCATCAACCAAATCAACCTCCGCCGCCAGCAGCAACTGGTCCTCCTCCTCCTCTCCCGCCTCCTCTTCCCCTGGCTGCTGCTCCCCCTATCCAGGAGCCCGTTCCAGTGGTAGCTGTAGCAGAACATCCACCCATGGCCGCCCCAACTCCACGTCTCAGCTCTCAACCTCCGGTGCCTCCGCATCCAGCACCGGCGGGTACTCCGTATCAACCATCACCGAGTCCTTCACATCCAAGTCCTGTCATGGGCTATCCTCATCCATCACCTAGTCCTTCACACCCAAGCCCTGTAATGGGCTACCCTCACCCATCACCAAGCCCTTCACATCCAACTCCGGCAATGGGCTACCCTCCAAACTCAAGTCCTATCCCAGGCCACCCAGCATACGGACCGCCCCATTCGGCGCCGACCTCGTCCGTTCCCAGTCCACAGCTGGGCTCTTTTCAATTCCAGCCCATCAACCAGGCACCCGCGCAACATCTGTATGCTCCCCCGAGTCCCACGCCTCCAGTGGCATTAGCATCGCAAGCTCCCCCGAGCCCGGCGCCTTACCCTCCTCCTCAGCACTATACGCCTCCACCACCGACTTCAGGCTATGAGATCCCGCAACCTACCTATGCATCTTCAAATGCGAATCCACCTCCTCAGCCGCCGCGACCGGAATTCCAGCAGGCAGCGGTGGGTGCTTATCAACAGTATCCGCAGCCGCAGCCGTCGCCAACTTATGGGTATGCTGGTGCTCCAAGACCAGGCACGCAGCCTCCTCCTGCTACGCATCCTTCAGGATATAACGCACCATACGGCGGACCGGCAATAGCCCCTCACCAGCACCAATATCCAACCCAGCCTACTTATGCGGCGGCTAATGGTAATATCCCCTCGTCTCCAAACGTGCCGCAGGCTCAGTATGCGTCTCCTCCTCTGCCGCCACGCCCAGCAACAACGCAGCCTCAGCTGTTTGTGGGGTTCAACTCTCATAACGTCGTGTCATATCCCCCGCCGCCACAGAGAGTGTTTAGCCCGCCGCCTGCGGCTCCAGGCCAGGCTCCTCGGCGGTCGTCCGGAGGAATGAGCAGTGGCCGGCTATTTAGCAGCTCGTCGGCGTTGAAGTGGATAGACAAGACGGGCAAAGGGCTGGAGAATAAGCTTGATGCTGTGCTTGGACCGTCTACCAAGCCACCGCCTCAGCCCCCTCGTCCTACTTAGACGGGCGAGGGAGGTTTGATTTCTGCTTTTCTACCATTATATATCTGTTATATAGATGTTGTTGCATATCTGGCGAACATCTTTTTGAATCGATGGAGGTATTATTACGTCGATAATGAGAGCGAGAGAGAGAAGGTTGTTTTGGCATAATTATTTGGTAGAGCATGGCTCCGTACATCTTAGTTTCACAGCGAATATATTCATCTTGAAATGTTGGGAATAGGAGCACAATGTGACCATATGTTTGTTATCAAGAGATGTGATCAACTGCTGTTCAACAACTTAGAATCTGCTCTTGCTGTGTCTTGCATAGGTAGACATTGGAATGAACACAATTATAGAGATATTTCAATATGACGTCAAGGCCGACTCTCTCACATATGGTAGGGAGAGTGCCTGCGCTTAACCTTTCTTACAATGTACAATTCTCTGGGTGCTCACCAAAGACAGACTTTGTCAATGTAATCGTATCTGCCTCCCCCTCCTTTACATTGTACATGTGGACTCTCCGAAGACGGACCGTCTAACTAAAATAACCCGCAAAAAAAAAAAAAAACCGGAAATAAAGACAAACGGAAGAGAGAGAAACGACCTCCGATTTCGTATGAGATGATTATTATTATATAAGTCAAAGTGAGAGATTTTACGGACAATTACGGAGGCGGAAGAGGTAAAAGTGGCTTTTCCTCCCGATAGCTGTTTTTCAGACGGCCCGTCCCCATGATTTCGGTATTAGCACGGTTTTGATACGTCAAACATGGCTGCCAGGCTGCGTGCGAGTGATGAGGAGAAGAGTCATGATGATGAGGGGGTCATTCGCCTCTCTGCCACTGTCTCGGTCTCGCTATTTTTCATTTCATTTCGCTTCTCTTTCTCTTGTTGGGGATGAGAAGCTGGTCAGAATGCTTTGATTCCCTTCCTATAGAGTACGGCCGAGATTACTTGCATGCTGTGCGACCGCACTGACTGACGGCCTCTCTAATGGCGCGGTTGTGATGTCTTGAGTAGCGAGTTGCGTCTGCATCAAGTCTGCACGTCTATAGTCTGTATAACGACTACTGCAATACTGTACAGTCACATTGTAGATACAAGGTCTGGAGTCGTAGTATTTACTTCTACTACTGCATATATTATTGAAGTACCGTGATATGATACTGTGCTCATTGGAACTGAAGAAACGCCGCAGAAGAACGTTGGAGGCTGATGTGATGAGTGTGGGGGACAATCTATTTTGGGCTGTGCACAGAGCCGTGCCGGCGACTAAGAAATAGCTGCTGGCGGCCCGACATTGTGCGCAGCTACGCAGACACCAAGGCCGAGTTTCAATTAATTTTGGCGCCGGTTTTTGCTACCTCATGCTGTGCAAGTACAGTGGTGTACATAGCTGTGTGTATTAGCTGCGTGTACTAGCTGGGTGCTGCACCAGAGGAGAGGAGAGACCGAGGACAGGAAATCTATGTAACGGCGGGAAATAGACGCAACATGGAGAAAAGGGGCAACACTGCTGCTCTCTTGGCCGGTTTCTTGATATTACGAAAAAAAAATCACACGACGGACAAGGGCTTCCGAGACATTTGTGGTGAATCGAGGCGAGAAACCCGGTACGACTTGCGCAAGGGAGTCACTGTTTAGATACGCTCTCCCGCGGAGACTTTAATCTCTGCGCCATCACACCTCACTTGATACTACTAATGCAGAGGCGCCCAAAGCGATAACCCTGTGCTCTCGGGTCTTTTTTTTGTCGATTGAGCTGAGCGCTTAAAACGACACACGAGTCTGTCGCATGCATTGTGCATGTCCATCAGTCAGCTGGTCCGGTCTGGGTAGCGGCCTGCTTCGCTTCGTACAACTTAGTAGGGAAACGCTGGTTTTGTTGGCCGGAATTAGCGAGTTGAAAAGGCGGAAATGTACATGATCAGTGCGAGTCCTCGTACCATGTTTCCCCTTCTGGACTTCTTTTCTTACACTTGACATGGCCATTTTCCCTCTCTCCCTCGTAGAGGCTCAGACTACCGGCCGGTGTCACCGACCCGGGTAGTGTTACCAAGGGCGCAGCAAAAGGAAACACAACACAGTAAAAAAACTGTTGAGCCCATGGGCGCTCGGGATTCCGCCTACCCCAGGAATTTGGTCAACCGGTGCCGATCTGGCTTCGCATGCCAATGGTGGTCAGGTGAGGGCGCATGGGTGGCGTTTTGAGGGGTTTGCAGGCGACTTGGTGAGGCTTTCCGACTTGCAGATGCAAGCATTTTCCTTTGCGGTTTTTGCTGTGCACTCTCGCTTCCCGCCCAAATAACGAGCACATGCTCTGAGCTTCTCTCGCTACCAATCCAGACGCGGGCACGCGCTAGGTGAAGAGAGAGCTCGGGCTCGGGCTCGGGCTCGGGCTTGGAGCTTTGGCCTGTAGCCGAATATTTGAACATGGCCAGCGGCGTCTCAAGAGGCCACGAGCTCTGGTACTGCGCAATATACTTGTACGGAGTAATTGTAGCCGTGTTTCTTCGTGAGGAGACTACTCGTACTGTCTGAGGCGGCAAAATCATGGCCACATCATGCACGAATGCAAAGCCAGCCCGCTCGCGAGCCCTCTCGGGATTCTCGTATCCCGAGATGAGGATGCAGGCGGACAGACGATAAACCCCCCGAGGGCTTGCCACATTTCGAGGCATATTTGCCAGTTCATCGCCAGCGCACGTCAGCGCTGCACGTCTGGCTGGCTGTTACCTAGTGATCATATGCAGGGCGGTAAATGAGGCATCTCGGTGAGCCACTCCCCTGTCCTTGTGGCTCAACAACCCTGGCAATGGCAGCCAGTGAATGCGGCTGAGGCCGTCTCTCACAACGCAGACTCTTGTACTCGTCTGGATGCTTGTTTCCCCGTGCTCTTGCTTGCTTGTTTCAATATTGCCTCCAGGACAATCAATTTTTAGCGCCGCCATACTTCACCGAGCCTCAGCTGTATTTCCCATCATCGTACAGGTATGAGCGGCGATGGACTCGAGTCTCTGGTTGGATCTGTCTTCTTCCCGAGCTTTTTCTCCGTTTCACTTCTATTTTGGCGTCTCCCCCCGAAGCGGCTCGGAGGCATACAAAGGCACCTAAGCGACCGCTGAGCTCCACACTTGGGTTGAACTGGGCTTCACCAGGCTGCAACGACGGGGAGAGGGGCTTAAACGACGAGCACTGGTTGGAACACGAAATCAACCCGATACGTGACTTGCATCGTGACCCAATTTTCTTATATGAGCGTGCTGGTGGGAAGAAGACGGATTGATATCTGAGAGAAAAATGGGTTCAGGGCTTGAAGAGAAAAATAACAATCGAAGAGAGGGAGGGCTGGTGCGCTCGGACGGTTGTGAATGAGGCAAGTACTTCGTAGTAGGAAGTTGGGCACGATTCAGCAACCTGGTCCTCCGTCTCGTTAGCAGGCGAAAGAGGCAGCACAGGCACTGTAAGCCGGGGCATTGGATCGCTGGCTGTGGTGCGATGTACTTGGCAGGTCACCGCATCGTTCCCTCGAGCGGACGCACCAAGCAGCGTCGGCGCTCTTTGACGCCGTGGCTGGAGAGCGATGCTCCGTCGTGGTACTTTGCGGATACGGGGCATCTACTTACGAGTATACCTGCGCCTGCACCTGCATCTGCATCCTTTGGCCATCAGCAACGGGCCAACGCAGGAGCAGAAGCAGTGGCAGCAGCAATCCTCCTATTTGTATTTTTGTCTATTTGTGGACAATCCGCCGTCGCGTTGCATTGCCCAAGCAATCTGATTTGCAAGGGCCTGTTCGGTAGCACCCGGTGCCTTCCCCCGCCTGGCCAGTCACCAGCGGCCTGAAATGCTACTCGTTCACTGCTCTGCCCACTACCCACTGCAGCTCAGCGCCAAGCGCCCAGTTACAGCGCCCACAGCAGCGCGCGCGCCACAGCACTCGCCCGCGCACAGGCTCAGGCTCAGGCTCAGGCGCCCTTCCAAATCTCAGCTCTCCCCCTTCTTCTACTATCCATTCCTCTCCCTCCGCTTTTTTCTCCCTCTTCCCTTCACTTTCTCCCTGACAACCTTCGCCCCGACGAGAGCATCGCTTCGTTCGGCACTTTTTCTTTCGAGCATCGCCGCCTTTCCGCTCGACTCGATTTCATCGACGCGCCCCGCCGCAGCACCTTCGATCTGCAATAATTTTTTTTGATTTTTTTTCTCTTCTTTTTTTTTTTTTTCGCTCAGGCCTGCCTTTGTTGCCACGCACCCGCTACCTCGTCACCGACATATCGAATTTGGCGCCCTCCCCGTCGGCTGCTGTCCCAAATTCTCCTCTGCAGGTTAGTTGGCCTCTGGGTGTTTCCATCTCGGTTACTTCGTGCCCATCTTTGCCATTCTCCCCTGTTTTGCATTGATTCCTCCTCCGTGGCATATGCAGCCCTGATGGCGTGGTTCTGCCTCCTATCCTGGAGCAAACGTTGCTCTCGTCAGGCTCTTGTCATGCATGATTCGGCCTAGCACCGGATTTTGCTGGTGGCGGATCTAGCCACCGCCCTTCAGCAGGCCCCTAGGCCCACTCCCTTTGTCCAACCATTTCATCACAGCCTCTTTGATCTCCCTCCCTCCATCTCTTTGATTTTTTTTTTTTTTTGGTTCTACATCTTACGTTTTGCGTCCTTCGTCGCTACTCTTCACGCTCGCTTCATTTGTATGGCAATTATTCGGCGGCCGATATTGACAACCTCTCAGGATTTGCAGTTTTACCGATCCCGATACCCAACATAAACCGACCAGCCTGCTTCTTTCCCTCGAGGAACGAAGCATACAGTCAATACAGTCACCATGACGACCATGGTAAGCATCAAATTCTCCTGATTTTTTTCTTGTCTCGCGTGGTACGCTTTCAAACTGGGTGCATCGGTCTCGGCGTCCAAACCGCTGGCCAATGCACCTATCGGCAGTGCCGAATGGACTCACCGCTGCTCTACTCTAATCTATGCCCTTTGGAGAGAGTTTCGAGAGATGGTTGCATCGGTGGAGCGACCAATATCGCTGGCATCATGCTTGCTTTCTTCAATCATTTGCTAATCTGTCTTTGCGTTGCTTAGGACCTTCGCGTCGGTAATAAATACCGGATTGGCCGAAAGATCGGCTCTGGTTCTTTTGGCGACATCTACCTTGGCACCAACATCATCTCTGGAGAGGAGATTGCCATTAAGCTCGAGTCTGTCAAGGCCAAGCACCCTCAGCTTGAGTACGAGGCTCGTGTCTACAAGTCCCTTGCTGGCGGCGTTGGAATTCCCTTCGTCCGCTGGTTCGGAACTGAATGTGACTACAATGCCATGGTTCTCGACCTCCTCGGTCCCAGTTTGGAAGATCTCTTCAACTTTTGTAACCGCAAATTTTCCCTGAAGACTGTCCTCCTCCTTGCCGACCAGCTCATCTCCCGTATTGAGTACATCCATGCCAAGTCGTTCATCCATCGAGATATCAAGCCAGACAACTTCCTCATGGGCATTGGCAAGCGTGGCAACCAGGTCAACGTGATCGACTTTGGTCTTGCCAAGAAGTACCGCGATCCCAAGACTCACTTCCACATTCCCTACAGAGAGAACAAGAACTTGACTGGCACGGCCCGTTATGCCTCCATCAACACCCATCTTGGTGTTGAGCAGTCTCGCCGTGACGACATGGAGTCGCTCGGTTATGTCATGCTGTACTTCTGCCGAGGCTCTCTCCCCTGGCAGGGTCTCAAGGCTGCCACTAAGAAGCAGAAGTACGACCGCATCATGGAGAAGAAGATGACCACTCCTACCGAGGTCCTCTGCCGTGGATTCCCCAACGAGTTCGCCATCTACCTCAACTACACTCGGTCCCTGCGTTTCGACGACAAGCCCGACTACAGCTACCTGCGCAAGATCTTCCGTGATCTCTTTGTTCGCGAGGGCTTCCAGTATGACTACGTCTTCGACTGGACCGTGTACAAGTACCAGAAGAACGCCCAGGCCATTGCTCAGGCTGCCGGCCAGGCTAACCCCGAGGATGAGGACAAGGCTCGGGCTTCCCGTATGACCGTCGCTGCCGCCGTCACTACGTCTAAGCCCGGTGCTGTGCCCAGCTCCCGCCGCAAGATGCTTGAGCGTGGCTCTGGTGCTGGCGTTGATACCCCGGACACTAGCCGTGCCATCGGTGGAAGCGATAGGATGTGAGTTTCTAATTTTAGCTTAGCCCAACAGCTCTTTCATCGTAAGGGGTCACTTTTCCTCCGCGCGATTTGTATTTTCTTGATACCGCTAAAGGGAACTGTGCTGACAAGTATGGCTGACTCAGTGGACGCTAAACAGGCTTCGCTCTGCTTCAAAGGGAGCGGGATATGCCTCCGGCAACTATCGGCCAAACTGAAAGATAGTACTTTGGGCTTTTTTTCTGCACCTCTCTTGTGAGATCTGAGCACAGTGGTTGCGGGTTGCTGCGAGAACCTCTTTTTCTTACCCTTAGTCGACATTCCCAGACACGCAACAAGCCAACTGTGGTCATCTGATGGTGGCTCTGGTCGTCTTGGCGCCTGATATCGATCTTTTGTGGTTCTCAAATTCGCCTTTATGCACCTCCCCTCCCCTTTGTTTCATTTCTTTTCATTTGCCCCTACGCATCGCTTTATCTTGTTCTTCGACGCATCTCTAAATTCACGACTTGACGCATGGCTCGGATTACTCTGAATCATGAGGAAGTGCTTTTTTTTTTGGGACTGGAGCCTTTCAACACTCCACCCAAAAGCACCTCCTTGTGATTTAGGGACGTTAATCTGAACGGCACGTCCGGTAACATTTCGTTGTTGGACCGTTGCAGCAATCTCAAAAACTTGGTGGCTGCCGTCTCTGATGGCTTGCTATCAGTTAAGAGACGGCCGTACAAGCCTTGCCAGCTCGAGCGCTTAGAATGCCGGGCTTGGACCCCAATGGTTCTTGACAATATTCTTCCGCCATGGTCCCAAGCTCAGTCGTTGCGGTACAGCTGCGTCTCGGTGAGCGGGTGGTTCTCCTTTCTTTCCTTGGTCAATTAATACTACGCATCATACTTTCTACTTCTCGGTTCGATTTTTTTGTTTTCTATTTTTAGGCCGGCGTGTCGAAGGGCAGCTTCTGGGGAAGTCGATGAGATTGGCCTGCAAGTGGAAGGGGCAATCTCTTGGTGCGGTTAACCGATATTTCATTATTTTTGATGGTGAAAGGTTGTCCGCGAAGCTCGCCTTGAGGAACGTGGTGGAGGGACGGCAATGGCGACTAATTCGACACGACTTCGCTTGCAATTGGGCTACCGACAAGACAAGATTTACATTGAAGTGAATCAGCCTAATTTGTCAAGAAGGGGGGTCGTCTCGAAGGAATTGGTACTATGGCTTAACTATATGGTATACGGATCACGGCCATGGCACCTGACGCCAACTCGTTGTTGTTGCCGCCAAATACACACTGGTGTCTGTCATTGAACTCGTCGCGCTTGGACAAGGGATTTGACGGCACATGGGACAAGAAGACTGTCAAAGCTTCATGGCACGGTCAAGGCATCAACAACGAGTCTCTTGTCGCAAAGAAACAAGCTCAGCTCAGCTCAGCCAGTAGGTCATATAGTCTGCAATCAAATTTGGTTTTTGTTTTTCCTTTGACACAGCTGATGCAACTGCCACTCAATGTCTCACCCGCAAAGTGTAGAAATGTGTGTACGAGTATGAAAATGTCCATGTAGTCGCGTGCCTGGGCCAGCAAAGGGTCCCACGAGGCCACCCGTGATCACATGTTGTCTTGCCTGACTGAACCCCATGGCGTTGTGCCAATTAATTAGTCTTGACGGAGTATTAGTGGCGTCGCAGCGGCAGTCGCCATTGTTACCTGGCCCTGTGCTAATCTCCATGGATAGCTTGAATAGCCAATACTTTACCTGTGGCCTAGTAGTCAATGGTAGTACTAACTACGGCTGCTGCCTGAGCGAGGGCCTACGGTGACGGGTTGATCAAGTCTGCTGTGGTGTTGAGGTGGATTTCCACGATGGATTCAACACTTCAGGTTGGCGTGGATAGTAGAACTGCTAGCACCACATACCTTAGCACCTAGTGCTACCTGGCACCGCCTAGAAGCAGTCGATTTTAGCAGCATGCACTGCCTGCAGCTGACCTGAGCCGTCCAGTTATTCTTATGCGCTGACGCAGGGTTAGCCGGCAAATCGAGCACTCCGTCTGGCACCCTGGCGATAGTTGCATGACCCGCGACGGTACATGACTGTACCTTTCAGCCACACGGGATGCCTACCGGCGTTGGGCGTACAGCAAAGTACCCGCCGCTGTCGTATCGAGAGCCAAGCTGAAGAGATCAATGGATATATATTAGGAGGGCTGTGTCTTGGGCCTGGGAGGAAGAAAGCTCCAATCGCAAAGGCCAGATTCACTATTCACTCTTGGTTCAGCCCTTTTGTTCATTTTGTCGCCCACTCGCCGCTTCCTGCTGCAGAGCTAAACAACATAGGAGCTGCGAACCCCGCTTGAGCGGCCTCTCCTTGTTCTTTCTCTGTTCAATCAACTGAACACGGTGCCTGGCACGGTGCCTTTTTTTTTTTTCTTTTTTTGGCTTCGCGGCAAATCCAACAAAGCGAAGCAAAGCAAAGCAAGAAAACCCCCCCAGCTATAATAATACCGGACCAGACGCTCCAGCCGTCATTTGACATTCGTTTTCTCTCTTCTGTTTCTTCAATCCGTCGCAGCATGGGAATCGACCAGCCGAGCGACGCGGCAACGATGACGCCCTCGACGCTGGACCTGCTGGTGCTGACGTTCAACTGCGCCGCAAAGCTCATCAACGTGCCTGTTTTCGCGGGTCATTTGCAGACTGCTCTGGCGCGGAATGCCGCGGAACTGCCAGAGGTGGTTGTCCTGTAAGTTGGGATTACCTCATCACGACTTCATGTTGCCCTCCCCCTTTTTTTTCGCATGCTTTGCTCTTATCCTTTCTTTTTGCCCTTTTCTCAATCTTCTAGCTTTTCTTGCTATGAAATGGCTGTATCGTGTACTTACTCTTCGAAAGGTCGCTGCAAGAGATTGCCCCCCTGAGCTATGCCTTCATTGGGGGGGACTACTTCCTGAAGCCGTACGTGGAGCGGTTTGAAGAGGCAATCAACCTCGCGGCTTCACTGCATTCGCATAATGGAGAGAGCAACGGCACCTCAGAAGCTGCTGCTACTTCCGCTCCTACATCACAGTCTCTGTCACAGTCACAGTCACAGCGTGGGAGAAGCCACTACACACTTATTAGAAGCCTCAACGTGGGGTACACGGCCATTATGATGTTTGCCAGAGATCCAGACCGGCTCAAGGACATCCAGGAGGCCGAGGTGGGATTCGGTGCTGCCGAGATGGGCAACAAGGGGGCGGTCGGCCTGAGGGCGCTGTACGAGGTCGACGGAGAGTCAACAGAGCTGACGTTTGTGGCGACGCATCTGGCGGCCATGGAGTGGAATCTGCCGCGGCGCAACGCCAACTGGGGCGCCATCATGCGAGGGTTGACGTTTGAGAATCCGGAAGAGGTGCTGAGCAAGATGAGGCGGGACGCCGAGTCGAGGAGCCAGAGCTTGTCATCCGAGGAGAGCGACGCTTCGGAGCAGGCCCGCTTGCTGCGTGAGGAGCACCACGAGCAGGACCTCCGGCTGCAGCAGCAGTTCCACAACCTTTCCGTCTTCAAGCCGTCGTCTCACCTGTTCGTTGCCGGAGATCTCAACTATCGCATTTCCACCACGTCTCCGACGCCCTACTCTGCGTTCCCGAATCTGGATCCCGGATCGGAAAACTACTACACCAACTTTTTGCATCTCGATCAGCTCACTCGCGAACGGTTGGCCGGCCGCACGCTTCATGGCATGTCAGAGCAACCTGTGGCCTTCCCGCCGACTTACAAGTATGTCGTGGACTCCAAGACTCCTCCTCCCGGCACCGCCGGCAGCTCCGTCGATGAGGTCAAGTGGGAGTTTGCCTCGCACCGGTACCCCGCCTGGACAGACCGCATCCTGTATCTTGAGCTCCCGTCATGGATCGGCTCGAAGATGAAAGTCCGGGCCTACGATACGCTGCCGGTCATCCGGACCAGCGACCACCGCCCCGTCTTCCTCCGTGTCGACGTGCCACTCATCTCGCCCGACGAACTCGCTCCCTCGCCCGTAGTCCGTGAAGTTGCTTCCGGGTCCGCTTCGCCCGGGGGCAGCGGCGTTGATCCGCGTGTGAGGCTACCTGTGGAGATCGATCCGGAGGCTTGGGAGCGCAGAGTGGCTGCGCGGCGGCGCGAGATCGCGGCCGGGTGGACCATGTTTCTCTGGAGCACGAGGCAAGGGGCGTACATTCTGGGCTCGCTACTGGCCACAGGCGCGGGCGGATACTGGCTATACCGTTCTGCATACATGTAAAGAAGGGCCGTGTGGCTTTTGGAGGAAGGGGATCTATCTGTGTGTCTAATTGGTTTTGGGCTTTGCATCTTTTGGTACCGGAGCATACTAGACAGGGGAGTTGTTTCAACACGGAAGTGCAGTTGGAAGGCTGGGGGCGGGGCTGGCGTTGTGTGTTTCTTTCATCTGGTTTGTCTTTGTAATGTTATTATGGCGGTTGAGGACTGGGTTGGAGCATGCGTTAGAAGTGCTTGCTGCAGTTCGCTCTGCACAACGATTCATCATTATCGGCCGGGTATTCGGCCAAGGTAGATAGATAACTTGGTAATATATACATACACGCGGTTTTTATGATCAAGATGTCGTTTCGTCACGCCTAAGACGCATATTAGTAGTATTCCTCCCCCCTATAGTATGCTGTGAGACTATACAACACAGGCTGACTTAGTTCCTATTCCTAGGAGGGTTGTCTCCTCTTTCGGTCTTTTTTTTTGTTCTTTTTAAAAACTCTTTTTCATATTTCATTAAATAACCATGTATTTGTGAAAAAACGTCGTCAAACGCTCACGTCTCCCAAGCAAACATCGACTCTCTCTTGTCTCTTTCAAAAGGTCCTCTCCTAAACGGGAGTATGCGCCGAGACCCCAAAAACAATTATGGCAATAACATTGGGAATAATAACATTGAAAAAGGCAGGTACCACGTAGAAGCGTACGTATAACGCAAATCATTTACCGGCGAAAGGGTGACACATCATACAAAGGGAAAAAAAAAAGCAGCAGTAATAACCTATTACACCCACCCACTCTCTGTGCCAAGTAAACGTAGAACCAGCGCCTTCGGAAAACACAAGAGCCAAAAAGGAATAAACAAGAAACAAGATTATGCAAGCTTATGGCGGGTAAGTAGTAATTTGTGTTTTTTTTTTTTTTTTCAAAAATCTTCAAAGTAGCGGTCGTATCTATTGGCCATGTCGGCGGTGTAGGGGATGCGCGTCCCGTCTTCCTCGGGGTACTGGTCGAAACACTGATCGTCTCCGGGATATCGAAGGGGAGGGATAATCGGGCCGCGGTGCCGACGGCTGAGCATATCGTCCCAGTTGACTCCGCGGAAGAAGGGGTGGGCCTTGACGCAGCCGGCGCCGCCGCTGATGTTGCCGAGGCGCCTGGAGCGGTCGATTGTGCAGAAGGACTTGATGATGTCTTGGGCCTCGTCCGATATGGTTGGCTCTTGCGGGAATATAACGGGCTTCTCAACGATTCTTGGTACCCACGAGGTAAGCGATTATACCGAGGAAGAAAAGGGGGAGCTCGTAAGAACTGTAGACATCCGAAAACTTACTGCTTGTAAATCTCAATAGGATTCTGATGCCAGAAGGGAGGGTAGCCCGTGAGGAACTCGTATATTAGAATGCCCAGCGCCCACCAGTCCACCGCTGTCGTGTGGCCCTTGTTATGAATGACCTCCGGCGCAAGATACTCGGGCGTACCGCAAAGCGTGTAAGTCTCGACAGGCCTGTCGTCTTTGTAGCCCAGCCGTTTCGCGAACCCAAAGTCGACGAGTTTGATGTGTCCTTCCTGGTCCAGTAAGAGGTTTTCCGGCTTGAGGTCTCGATAAGCCACTCCACCCTGCCGCTCGTGTAAAAACTCCAATACAAGGACAATCTCGGCGGCGTAGAAGCGCGCAACTTGCTCGTCAAACCGGCGGTACTTCCGTAGATAGCTGAAGAGCTCGCCTCCGGGAACGTAGTCGAGGAGCATGTATAATGACTCGTTGTCGGAAAATGAGCCTAGTAGATTGGTGATGAAGGGATAGCCTGCCACGTCTGCTAGTATGGCTCGCTCATTACGCACGTGGTCGATTTGCTTCAGCTTGATCACCTCCGTCTTCTTGAGAATCTTGAGAGCGTATACTTCAGGGTTCTTTTCCTCCTCCAGGGGTTGGGTGGCGCTGGCAGGGCGGACCAGACATACTCGAGCAAACGTGCCTATGTGAAAGAAATTATGTATTATTTAGTAAAACCTGGTTATCGCGATTCAAGCCTTGCTGCTGGATAAGCACAATGGTGGATTGAAGAAGGTGTAACACGAACCCGTGCCCAGAGTCCGCACCCGCTTGAAATCAGACAGCTTGAAGCTGCGAGTAGGTGGTAGAGGATGGGGTGCGGAATCGGTAGAGGGAGCGCTGCCGGCATGGCGTTGATGAGGCGATGCCATGCCAGCCGATAGCGCAGTCGTCGCCGGCTGCGTCTCAGCAACCGTGGCCGCCATCCGCGAGGCCTTGAACTTGCAGAACGGTTACGAGGCCGGCCGTAAGCGTGCTTCTGGCGATGAATTGGTTGGTGAGTTTGGTTGGCGGATGAGGTTCAGGGGAGGTCCATGGCCTCGTGAACGAACGAGAGGGCAAGAGACGGAGAGACGAAGGGCGAGGGAGAGATTTGCGCATGCGAAAGATGGGATGCGACTTGTGGAAGGCGACACAAAGGAAAAAGCGCAAGGATCGGAGGTAGATGTCGGGCTACAGCATCAATCGAAGCATGGCGGGAGAGGCAGCGGAGGAGCTGGCGAAAGGAATCCGGAGGATGGTGGGTAGGATCGATAGGACTGGTTGGCCCGTTGGACTTGGCGCTGACTGACGGATATCTTTCTCTCTCTCTCTCTCTCTTTTCAGAGCTCTTTTGTCCCAGTTTGCTTCAGTTTCCTTTCTATAGCCGGGGCTTGAAACAAGAGCACGTCGTTGGCTTCGCTTTGCCCTGTGTGTCTAGTTCTGCACCGAAGCCTCTGGACGTTTGGGTTTATCGTAGGGTGAGCACGAGGTGAAACGAAAAGAGGCGGAAAAAACAATGAGGCGGAAACTGAAGCCGAAGCAGAAAAAGATGGCAGAGGCTGAGGCTGATGAATATCTACTAAAACTAGTGCAAGCAGCTCAGCAACCATTTCATCGTGGGGATTCGGCGAGGGGCGGTTATGACGCAACAAGCCACAGGCTAGAGGAGCCCTAGCAGCCGGTGTCGATACACCAAGGGGCACGCTACGTCTGCGCTACCGGCTAGCATCGCGAGAGGGCAAAAAGAAGAAGAAAATTTAAAAATTGATGCTGGCGGTGGACCGGCTGTTTGTGTTTGTTTTTCTTGTTGTGAGAATGTTGGAACGATGGAACATGTCGATTCGAGAGAGGCAGCGTCCTTGGTACTCTGGGTGTAGCAAACATTTATTGAATACAGGAGACTCATGCTGTATTGGTCAGGTACATGTACTTAATAGAGCTTCGTGTTGGGAATGCTCCGTAGTGTCGGAAACACATTGATAGGCCCTGTCACATTGGTGGGTTACACGTTGATAATACGAGTCAATACCTGGAACTACCTTAGAACATTGAGTGAGGGTTTTCTCATCGCCTCAGTCAATTCAATACCTTGGCAGCCTCAAGTAGAGTCAAGTGGAAGGCATCCATCGCATCCGATCCGTTGGCACCGGACCAGCTGCCGTCACGACGTCCCATCCTCGGGTTGGGCGCATGCATGCAATCCGCCAAATATGTAAGTCATCAATCAAACCGCATTTGATTTGACAGGGACACGAGATTAGTGATGCTACCGTGCCCTCTTCAGGTGCAGTTGGCCCAGAGCCAATGAAAGACGACACGGCAGCCGTTTTATGGAGATGCGGCTTGTCAATCGCCAAGTGCTCACGGCTTCAGCGGCCGATGATGGATGGCAGAGTGTGTCGATATCAGTCGAGACGTAGAAAAGGTCACTGCTAGGTACAGGCACGATGTGATTGACGTCAAGTCGTATTCGATCGTGCTGATGACTCAATAAATGGATTCCAGGTTGCTTCTCCATCTCTGACAGTGCAACATTGGCTGTACATAGGACCTGGACCCTGAACCCGGCGCCGAGGACAGGGGATTCAATGACGATTTGGCTTCAGGTAGGTTGTTACCAAGCATCAACTTAAAACAGCTTCTCACACACGTACGAGAATGAACAAGGAAAAGCAAAAATAAACATGGACAACAGCACAGCATGGACAGCATTACTCGCACAAGTCTTGCCAACCACCTACCTAAGTAGGAGAGTTCGAGGCAGCGTTAGATCTCACCAAATCCCCCCCCCCTGGCCTGGCCTGGCCTGGCCTGGCCCCTTCTTTGCTGACGTCTCTCGACGCTGCACAGCGGAATTGAATTTTAGAGTACGAGCAGCGCCAGGTGCCGAGATGGGCACGTTCTGCCCCCTGTTGTTGCGCGGGATCAGCGGACCTGCTAGTGCATTCCAGGCACTCCAAGGTGCTACAGCGTCCACCAGTGCCGCCCGGGGAATGCAGTGCAGTGGTTGGCCGTGGAACTGCAGCCCTGCAGCTAAGGCAGACTCGCTGGTTGGCGAAGGGGGGACCGGGCTGAATGCTGAATGCCTCAGCACAGCACTTGAAGGGTTCAAGGTTCCGTCGAGCCCCGCCAACGGCCGCTAGCAGCAGACAGCTGCAGCCTGGACCGCTGCTGTCACTGGACTCCCGACCGAACTGCCCTCACCACCACAATCCCCCCTCGAAGCTCCCATCGCCGGCATCATCCCCAGCTCTCGCGCATCGCCACCATCTTGCTCGCCCTGTCAGCTTTCTGCCGCCCTCTGCTACGTCTCCGGGCTCTGTCGCAGCATCCTGCCCTGCTCCCCCCTCTCGCAACGGCCCAATTCCCGGCAGCCCGACGCTAGCAAACGGAGCAACCCAGCGGCTCATTCAGCCATCCGACGGCCGGCAGTCTCTCTGCGGTCGCGTGGGCTGGTGCCATCGCCTCTCTCATAACACCGACATGCGTCCTTGAACGTCCTCGGCACCATGTTTTCCAACCTGTCCAACATCGTCCAGAGGGCCCAGCAGCTCATCGATCCCACCCAGGGACTGAACCTCTCCAACTCGGATCGCAATCCCTCCAAAGCCTCCCTCTTCCAGAGCCAGTTCCGCCTCCCAACTTCCCAGACGCCCCTATATGAAATCAATGCCGAGTTGACCATTCCGCCCTCAAACACTACACGCGGCGATCCGGACCACGACAGGGGTTGGCACTACGCTGGAAAGCTACACCTTTCGGAAGCCTATCTTTGCTTCTCGACGACGCCCACGAGCTTTACGCAGTCGGCGAGCACGTCGACGTCTTCTGCCTTTACCGGACAAACCAATGGCAGTGGCCCAAGTGGAAGCGGCTTCACATTCCCCCTTTGCGCCGTCAGGCGAGTGGAGAGGCTAAATAGCCAAAACTTTCAGGTATGTGCAATCGATTGGATAATAGCATCGTCTCCCCCCTTTCAAAGTCTACCCCAGAAAAGCTCTACGGCTGACCAGCACATGCCTACAGTTTGCTCTCGCAATCACTACCTGGAATGGCTTATTGGCAGACGTCGCAAAACCAAAGGATGGCAACAACGGCAACAAGGATGTTCGAGAACAACGAATCACGATCCACCTAGCGGGCACCCGGCAAGCTTGTGAGAGGTTCTGCGATGGCCTGAAACGAGGCCTAAGAGCCGGAGTGGGCAACGTGGGCAAGCTGCGCAAGGTAGTGGCCGAATGCTACTCTGAGCATCTCTTGCGGACCGACGACAGGGCGAGCGTGTCACCGCCCGATGCAGGCTTGGGCATGGCCTTCCGGTACCCTGGAGACCCAAAGAAGCTCCGTGACAGGGCCAAGATGAGGCTCTGGGCCGAGTATCTTCGCGACAACGGTCGAAACATGATGCTGATCCGCCAGCCCACGTTTCACAAGCTCATCCGCGTTGGTCTCCCTAACCGCCTACGAGGCGAGATATGGGAGGTAACCTCTGGTTCTTTATATCTCCGGCTGGAAAACCCAACGTTATACAGCGATACTCTGGCCAAGTTTCAAGGCCAGGAATCGCTTGCCATTGATGAGATTGAAAAGGATCTCAATCGCAGTTTACCCGAATACCCCGGCTTTCAGAGCGAAGAGGGCATTGGCAGGCTCCGCCGCGTTCTCACGGCCTACAGTTGGGTCAATCCAGATGTGGGCTACTGTCAGGCTATGAATATTGTCGTGGCGGCGCTGCTCATTTACATGTCTGAGCCGCAGGCCTTCTTCCTTCTCTCCGCCCTGTGTGATCGTCTGGTCCCTGGCTACTATTCCACCACCATGTACGGCACTCTCTTGGATCAAAAAGTTTTTGAGTCTCTTGTTGAGAAGACCATGCCCATTCTCTGGGAGCATCTTGTTAAGAGCGATGTTCAGCTGTCCGTCGTATCACTGCCTTGGTTCCTCTCTCTGTATATCAATTCAATGCCCCTGGTGTTTGCTTTCCGTGTGCTGGACGTCTTTTTTGTCGAGGGCCCCAAGGTACTGTTCCAGGTCGGTCTTGCGATCCTTCGCATAAATGGCGAAGAGTTGCTGGATGCCGCCGATGATGGTGCTTTCATATCTGTCCTCAAATCATATTTTGCCAGACTCGACGAATCCGCACACCCAAAATCTGAAAACCCCAAACTGAGGGCGGTGACGAGGTTTCAGGAGCTCATGGTTGTGGCTTTCAAGGAGTTTGCCGGAGTCACTCATAGCAGCATCACAGAGCTTCGGCTCAAGAATAAGGATGCCGTTCTGAGCAACATCGAGAGCTTCGCCAAGAGAACGGCCATTCGCAACCTGGGGCCTGACAGCAAGTTACTGAGCCCCGAAGAGCTGGGCTCCTTGTACGATCGATTTTATAATGTCCTCTACGAGCGACAGCAACGAGATCGAATGATTCAGGAAGAGCTGCAGCGCCAGGCGAAGAGCCGCAGACTACGAGGCTCTGATGCCTTCGCTTCGGCTGCCCCCAACGAAGTCGAAAAGGGCCGCGTCGGACTTGGCCCAAGCACTAGCCTGATGGACTACGATGCCTTCCGCGAGTTCTTGGCCGGCATGTCGAAATGGGCCATCTCAGACTCCCAGGCGAACGAGGCCAAGCTCTACAACACCAGGAGGACGCCCGATGCAATGTCACCGTGGGGAAACGGACCCGAGCCTGCAGAGCACGAATTTTTGCGACGCATCTTCAACAAGTGGGACGTCGACGGCACATCAGCCTTGACCCTCCAAAATGTGGTAACCGGTCTGGCCAGAATTAAAGGCAAAAAGGATATCATGGGCACAATCACGTACTTCTTCGAGCTGTATGATGACGACAGCGATGGCAGGGTAGATCGAGAGGGCATCTTGCGTATATCCGAAGCCCTGCTCTTCTTGTCTCGTCGCGGCCTGGAGGGAACGTTGACCCCTGGAGCTTCAACCGTCGGACTCAACGGCGACGGTATGAGCGCCAGCGACTCGCAGAGCAGTCTACCTCCCGAGATATCCAATGCGGAGCGGTTTTTGGGCAGTGTCAGTGCGTTCATCAGGCGATGTTTTGAGTACGCCGACCCTGATCACCCGAAGAACCAAGACAGCACCGGCTTCGACGCATTCGGGTCAAACGACGAAATGGTTGATCCGAACGCTTTTGCCATTGGGGACGATGATGACAGCGAAGAAGAGGAGGAAGATCTCTTGGCGCTTGATTCACCGACGGCCACCCCCACGAAAGCCAAGAAGCCCGTCGATTTATTGAGTCCGAATGACCAGAACGACGGCGTGGACAACGAATCTCGTCGGCGTGTATCAAAGGCCAAGGCGGAAGCGGCTAACGCGGCGCTCGACCCAGCTCATCCCCTTCACATCACTTTGCCGACTTTCCGAATGGTTGTGCTGGCCGACGAGCTTCTCGAACAGTTCTTTGAGTGCTCTTTCCCAGCATCGCTCCACATCATCGAGGGTCTTCAAACTCCTAGTAGCTTCTCGTACGCCCCTTCGCTTACGACATTCTCCAACCTGGGCTTTAATACACGATCACAATCGCAGAACCAAGCTGGGCCCATTGGAGGCGGCCGTGGCCTGCGCGGTGTTTTGGATAATATTGTTACCGACGGAATGCGCGTGGCCAGCGAGGTGCGAAGGCGGATGGAAGAGGCCCAACGGGAGCTTGAAAAGAATGCCCTACCCAGCCAGCGGACGGAGGAGGATGAGGAGGACGATGATGACGTCGGGGTTGCGATTGGTGTAAGGAGGGGAACAGGAGGCGCCAGCACAGACGTTGAACGCCGATCAGTCATGAGCACAGACCGTGATCTATTAGATGGAGCAGACGCGGAAGCCGGGTCAGCGGTGGCTACGAAAGAACCAGGACACGATCACAACTTATTAGAGGTTGACACGGCAGCTGGACGGCGCCGAGCAAACAGCTCGTCGACTACAGGGGGGCCGGGAGTCGTAGAATTTGAAGGGTAATCGGACAGCTGGAAGGGGATGGAGATGAATGTCACAATTTATGTCAGGTAATTTGATCTCTTTGGTGGGAAATGAAGGTATCGGAGTCGAAACCCTCCTACTTTTTCTTTACTTTTCTTTTTTCTTTCTTCATCTCTCATGCCTGTTTTTTCTCTCTTTACACTATCAGTCGGGATAAGATGGGGAAGCACGTGTACATACATTGACAGAAGAGGATAGAGTAAGAGGCATGCAATTGGTTTTGACTTGACTGGACCATTGTTTTCTCTCTGCCTTTCCATGCGTGTGTTGAACAATATGGACATGCATGGTCTGACGCGGGATTTTGCCTAGACATGAGATAAATACATATCAATCAATATTTCGTCGTATACAACTCTCTTACGCATATTCGTGTAGTCCAACAATGTGTTGGGAGGATGTTTTACATATGGTTTCTCCGACCAATCGTGCAGAAAATGGAATAGCCGTCACATATTCATCGAGTGCAGGCTGAATCCACGTGTCGATTTGCGGCTTTAGGTTACATCTTTCTATGCTTTCTTTCTATTTGCCTCCATGTTATTGATGGAAGGCGTTTGCGATTCATTCTATCCAAGTAATGGCCTCCACGTATGTACTTGGTACCCTCTAATTAGAAAATCCATGTAAACAAAGCTGGAGGAAGACATGCAGTTGTTGGGGCCCTAATGCGAGTTAATGCCAGTCGCGAATACTAGGCGGAAGGTCGATATTGGGGATTCCGGGTTCGGTCTGGTCGTAATTGGCAATGGGGCGACTTGGACACGATACGGAGCAGGGTCTACGGGGAATATAGCCTAGCAGTGCTATTTACGTGTAATCTTGGATCCATGGGCCAAGAATGCTGAAACTGCTCGCCACATGCGTGAAGTTGTCCTCGTACGGGCCTTGATCCGTGCGGTATGGCATGAGGCCACTCGCCTCCTCATGGCAACGCCCAACTTGTTTCAGGGCCTGTCTCTCTTATCAGCCATTTCTTGCAGAGTTTTTCCAATGGGCTATTTACGGCATCTCATGCCGACAATTAAGCGTCTGGCATCCCCTCTCTCAGGAGCAAGGATCGTCGTCATTAAACATGGGATCTAGCGGCGGGCGAACACACATACCCCCTGCTTTGTTTCTACAGTGGCAACGCAAAAGCAAAAAGAGGCAGCAAAAAAATTTGGGCGGAATTGCATTTTTTTTCATTCATTTCCCTTTACCAAAGGAGAAAATAAAACAAAACAAAGCGGGATCACGGGGGGGGGGGGGGGGAAGGGCATTGATCTCTCATTTCCCCCTTCGTTGATGAGAATTGAGATTGTGGGATTGGAAGGCAGAGCGAGGCGATGCTTTGATTTCGGTCAAAGGCCAATTTGTTTGGAGGGGGGTTGCATGATTGGCTGGGGGGTGGTTGAGGAGGTACTCATACGAGCAGTTGATTGGGTTGGTTGCTTGGACATTGGCGACGGGACAGTTCTTTGTTCTCTTGAAATTACTCGAATCACTGAGAGCAATGCGTAGGTATGTACGGTACGAGTACGAAGCATTGAGGCTATATCGGTTGCTCTATCGCGTGTCTGGTGATTAAAGGCGGCTATTGATTTAAGAGTAATGTGGCTAAATCGGCAAGGCGCTGCTGCACCTCGGAGCAACTAGAAACTCATCAATGGGGTTGTCTAGCAACAGAATGACTTGAAGCTACTTGTACAGTCTCAACTCCCAAATACGGTATGAGATTGAAGAGCTGCTGGAGTTTCGAAATTCGCACTGGGAGGGCATTGAACACCAAGTTGCAAGTCACGAGTACAGCATCAAGTGGACAGGAATCACGGCAATTCATCACTGGGTCAGTCATGCACGCTCTTTGTCCTCAGGCGCAAAAGTACGGGGTACCTGCAAGTGCCAGCGTGATACGCTCTTGTTTCAGGTCGCCGTCATGTTCCCTCCACTGCGCGTGCCTGTGCCTTGCCTGTGCCTGTGCCTGTGCCTGGATGAGAAGCTCCAAGCTCGTACCAGGTACTTACGGGGCCGCCTTTGCCCTTTTGCCGCCCTTGTTTCTTTGTGGCTCCCGGTTTCGCCTTGAAGCATTCCTGGGCGGCATCTGGCATTTCTTTGGCTACCCATCTAATCTCATTGAATCTCATTTGCATCTCATTGTCTAGCCTAGGGGTTGGCATCCTCTCCTTGTATTACATGGTACCCGTACCGTATTAGTACCTAGTGAGTTCGAATACTCCTGTAAAGGCATTTTGATTTCATGCTTGTACGGGTACTGCCAAAGTCAGGGTCCAAGGCCTCCACTGGGAATCAATCTCCAAACTTGCACGAACCGATGCATCAATAGCGGCCAGCTGCCTCATGCGGAAAGACGCTCTAGCACTCTTGAGCTTTAGCCCGCCGTCTGCAAGTCAACTTCAATTGAACTTTGGCACAGCTCCGGCACTGAGTCCTTGCTGCTTTGGGCCTTGTTCGGGGGTCAACAATCCCAGGGTCCACCACTTCCGAGGCGATAATCTCGAGTAAAAGGGGGAACATGCCGAACGCTTTGATCATCGCGGTATGTAGTAGTAGTAGTAGGTATTAGATTACTACTACCACTAGCATCAAATTGATCTCTCTGCTTTTGTGATGGAGGTACGGAGCAGTGATAATGATGGAACGGGGGTCCTGGGTAGTAGCCGGGGTAGCTTTTGGCACTGTGCAGAATACGCTTGATTATGTAGGTTCTTTTACCATTTGGACTCTATGATGCAGTGCAGGCATTTCCGCATCCGTGCAAAAAGCCCCTCGTCTAGTCGCCGCATCTTGTCTGGCCGCTTGCGTTCTGGTGTGTGTTGATCGCCCATTCGCAGCACAAACACAACGGGGCTACGAGACCCCCCTTTTCTGGATCTGGACTCTGGAGCGACTCAACACTTGCGAGTACGTTCGCGTGGTATTGGCACAGTGTGGAGTTGGCCTGGCTGCAGAGCGCGGGACTGTGCAGCTCATCATTTCTCCTACATACTCGTTACTGAACAACTCCGGGGGGAACCACCTGCTAACCTCGACTAGCAATCAGCCAGTGTGCACTGTTGCTGCACTCGAGCAGAGCGTTTCGACAGTTGCCCGCCAACCAAGCCTGAACCTACAGATCCATCCTCGTCCCCCCCCTCCAGTGATTTGCATTTGCATTTGCGCACTCTCGCTCGCTCCCTCACCTCTCCATCAAATCAAATCCGCCGCACTCGCGCCTGGTCGAATTACTCGTTACAGGCCATAATACCGCTATTGGGTAGATGCTATTAGCTGCTGCTGCTGCTGCTGCCGCTGCTTTGCTCGGCTTGGAGTGACGCCAGGCCCCAGCCTTGCACCAAGGAATTTAACCTGCCATATTCCCCTGTGTCGCGAGTCAACCGGCTCAAGACCCCTTTGGACACTGTCAATTGATAGCCATCATGGCCGCCAACAGCTCTTACTTCGCCGGTAAGCGCCCTCCAATCCCCAGCCCTGATTCTGATTTGCCTTGTCGTGACGTCGAGAATCCCGTTTGATTTCCATGGGGGGGGACTTCATCTTGTTTGGCTGTCGTTCGATCTCGCCCCGGTGCCGCGTTGCCGACCGCGCTGCAAAGACCAAAGTGGCCAGCGGCAAAGACGCGCAAAGGGGGCAGCAGCCGTCTGCATGAAGCCTCTCATCATCGGGTCGAAACAGATCAAGGGGGGCCAAAGCGGACCTGGGCGGCGCATCCAAGATCCAAGCAGCCAAGCCAGAGCATCTCGTCATTCGACCCTCCTGCCTGTGTCATGTAGACGAGACGGGATGCCGTCTTGTTTCATGTTTGCCCATCGCTCGCCTATCTGGCCTGCACTTCTCCGTCGACTCTTGGCTGATGACTCCTATAGGGCAGCAACCCGCCGGCCAGGCGCCCAGCCTGTCCTTCAATGGCGGCAGCATTGATAATAATGCCGACAGCCTGGCCTCCAACAATCCGTTCCGCAACTTTCGCGCTGCCTCTCCAAGTCACCTCAACTCTTCCTTTCCCACGACGCCTACATCCCCCTTCGACGACCCGATGCCGTCCTCGCGCCCTCTGTCGCGGAACCCGTTCCTGGACCAGCCGCTCGCTCCACGGCCCGCCGATGTGGCTGCCACCGCCAAAACTCAGTCCCTCACTGCTGAGGAGATCTTTGTGCGTTTGCCCGTAGCCTTTATGGCCCGCCGGTGACCCCCAGACATGAGAGGGAAATAAGTTCAGAGAGTATCTAGCAGACCAAGCGCTGACCTTTGCCCGTTTGCTTTTTAATTATAGGGATCTCTGACGCTTGACGACTCTCCTGCGTTTTCGGTCAAGCAGCCCGTTGATTCAACCCTGCTGCAGAAGCGCCCAACAGACCGGCCCGTACCTCCTCGCCGTGAAAGCGAGAGCACGGCATCCGGACGAGCTGCTGACAAGCACCGCCCTTCTCACTCCCAGGAAGAGGCCCTGAGAGCCCGCAAGCCGCCTCCGCCAGGAGCAAAGGCGCCAGCACCCAAGCCGACAACCCGCCCCAGCCTTTTGGATGATTCGCCGCCTCGTAAGCCGGTGCAGCGACGCCCAAGGCGCAACTCCGACTCATCCGTCATGGACTTTGATTCCAAGACCCTTACAGCCGAAGAAAAGAGGATCATTGAGGCCAGACGCCGCCAGCATAGCAAGAGCAAATCGACACGTCCCAGCCGTAAGATGGACATTATTGATCAGCTGGACGCCACCAGCATCTACGGGACAGGCTGTTCGTATACCCTCTTCCCTAACCCCCTTGACCCCTTGACTATTGCTCTCGTGGCTGTGCTGTATTCTAACCTATCATCACAGTGTTCCACCATGATGGACCTTTTGATGCTCTGAACCCTCATCGGAACCGCCAGAACAGCAAAAAGCTGTCTCCGATGCAAGCATTCCCCGAGGGCTCCCTCAATAACACACTTGGCGGCTCCGGCCCCCTCAATGCGTCGGCCGATCACTCGTCCTTTATGGGTCAGGGTGGTGATGAGGCATTCCAGGACTTTGCCGCCAGCGGGAAGGGCAAGGCCCCCCGAGAACCCATGATTTTTGATCCCCAGGCCCGCGCAAGCTTGGTACACGGCGATGAAAGCCAAGGTTTGGGCACTTCAACTTTCCTCGAGGGAACGCCCGCTGCGCGATCGGCCATTGTTCGCCGACAAGTAGAGCATGCTCAGGAATTGGCCGAAGGCGGCTTGCAGCGGAAGAAGTCTGTAGCTCAGAGAATCAAGCAGAGGGTGCGACCCGACTATAGCAACAGGCCCATGCCTGGCCATGGCCGCTACGACTCGGACGATTTTGGCGAAGAGCGCATCAGCGTCCCCAGACCTCCCCCGCGCGAGCGCGAACGCGAACGCGAACGGGAAGGCAGACTTTCGCCGCCTCCCATGCCACGACGAGGCTCAGGAAGTGCCTTGGAACGACGAACGAGCGCAGACGAATTGCCGTCCCCGTCCAATGAGGCCCCTGCTAAGCCATCGGGCCTCCTGGGTCGCATGAAGAGTTTGAAGGGAGGAAGGCGACCAAACAGGGGTGGTGAGGCCGGAGGAATGGCCACCTGAAGCAGGCTGTGTATTGCAGTTGGTAGGGGCGTGAGTATTAGAGTAGCTGGACGATACGAATGTTCAGTTCCATGGTCCATAAATATGATATCCGCATGATGATGAGAGAGCGACAAAGGGGCGCTCTCTCTAGAGGAGTAACGTTCGGGCAGAAAGGTGCCTGTCCATTTAAGAGTTGAGCCTTGGTTATTCGTCAGGCCCGCATATGAAGACTTGTTCGTTTTTTTTTCTTATCTCAGCGGGCTGTGTACTTAATATATGGAATTGTTTTTTTTTCTGGGCGATGTCGATTCTCCTTTTTTTCTTCAATTTTCTCCTTGCGATACATGACAGAATCAGGTGGCATCTGAATCCCTCCTCTGCCACGGACAAAACGAAGAAAAAAATGGAGGAAGGGATTGGAGAGGCCTGGCGCTGGGTGCCAGGATTTGGGCTTGGTTTTCCTTATTAGAAGACGTAGATTGCTACGAAGAAAAAGATTATTTTGACTCATCACGATGCGAAGTGATTTTATAATGCGCCATCTCTTCGGTCAGGTGTGGTGGCATACTCGATTGTTGTTGTGTGTCGGCATACTTACTACAACAGACTTCTTTCTGCCATGTCCGCTCTCACGTACTTTCATCTTCTCCACCATCACATCACACACCTGTGCAGCAAATCATCCCATCTTAGCAATCTACAGCCACACAGCTAATTATGACAAGTACGAAAATGGTAATGAAGATATCATGAGCTGATTGCTTCAATTATATCACCATTCTGCGTCTACCTAAGCTTATGGTGCTAATGGCGCCAGTCATTCACACGGAGAGCTAGCTCACCACCTCAACTGGTCATCTGAGAAGCTCAAACACACGCAAATCGAAGTCTAGACTGGAGACTATTCAATATTATCTAGCAGAATGGCAGCACTGCATCATCAAACTCTCCCTTTACCAGCTCGCAACTCACAGGCTCCGGGTGCTTCTCAGCCAAGGCTCGTCTCAGCTTCAGCCCTTGCGAGCGTCGAGAAGCGGCGCCGGGACTTTGTGCGAAGCTTGGGCCCATGTCCAAGCGGATGCGAGGATCTGGATTCATATGTTCTCCTTGGGGGATTTGAGCGTGGGAGCGTGGTCGGGATAAGCGCCGAGGACGAGGATGGAGTAGGTGTGACGGTGAGTTGGCCGTGCCTTTTGTGTGTGAACCTGTGGAGAGGAAGTCCTTGGTTCACTCTTGTTCATTTCTCATATTTCTACTTCTCTACCAGATACTGATTCGTGTCATGGCAGCTAGGGCTACAAGTGCTGGTGTGCTCTCTCCTAGACAAGGCGGTTCAAAAAGTCCAGATTGTGACGCCCAAGCCTCCCAGCACCGTTGTCGTCTTACTCAAGAACAGCATCACGGCTGAGCTCAAGGCAAGAGGCATCGCGGCTCCTGGCGAGATCGCGGCCCAGGGGAGAGAGTGTCTGGACAGAATCTTGCTTTCGCGCGTCTTCGACATGGATGGACTGTGCGAGGTGCTGGCGGACTTGGACAATGCAGTTGCCCCCGGAACCGAGGAGCATGTTCTGCACAAGCCGGAAGGGGATGACGCACAGCCAACGGAGGAGAGGACGGCCAAGACACAGTCTAAGACCGATGCTGCTGCTAGAGACTTGGAGAATGAACCGCAGGGTCCATCTGTTGTTGCTGAGATCCAGGACAGCCAAGACGAGGATGAAGCCCTATCTCCTTCGCAGCCCTCGGAGACACCGCCTCAGCCCAAGGTACTGCATGAAGTGCAAAAGAGTGAAGCAACTACTTCCGGCGAGCAATCAAAACAAGATTCAAATGGTTCTAAAGACACTACTACCGCTACTGCTAACAACGACAACAATTCAACATCGACAACCCCCGACATCATCCTCATCACCCACTTCTCCTCCCTCCTCGCCAGCTTCTTCACCCAGCGCGACAACTCAGTCGCTCATGCAACCCTCCGCCTGCTCGCCTCTCACCTGCGTCGCCTCTCCAGAACACTGCCCTCCAACCCTCTCATACTGCTCATCAACTCCACCGACTCCGGCGCCGCGTCATCTACAACTCCAACAGCAGCAGCAGCAGCAGCAGCCCATTCTTCAGAGCCTCACAGCTACGACATCCCGCCGCCAGAACAACCAACCACGCAGAAACCTTCCGTCGACCCAACTCTCCGGTCTATTTTCAACCCGGCCTCCGAGTCGTCGGGACATGGACACGCCGGCGGGTACAAGCCCAATAAGCCAACCTTCGGCCTCGTCTTCACACAGCTGCTCGACGTGCACCTCCTTTGCACACGGGCTCCTCGCCCCGGCAAGGCGTCTTTACCGCGTGCACTGACGGTCGTCGAGGTGCTATTGGATGACATTGGCCTGTGGGGAGGTGAAAGGGGTCTTAGAAAGAGAAGGGAGCAACGTTGGACCGTCGTGGCCCCTTATAATGGCCGCATTATCAATGCGTCCGACGGTAAGAAGCTGATGGGTAAAGGATGAGTACTGAATTGATATGCTACCGTTCCAACTTGGCCGGTACAGCTTTCACCCCCAACCCCGACTGTCATCAATGTAGCAAAGGATTGATGAAATTCAGCGCATTCAAAATCTTCAATGATATTATAACGTCTAGACCAGTTAAAGATTTATTAATATAAACTACATCATCACGTCTATTTACTCGCCCTTGAGTTTGTCCTGCGTAACACTGAATGCCATCTGCAAGAAGTCCTGCTCCTCCCTGGTGTGAACATTCTTCAAGCCAGTTGCCACAGAGGCGCTGGGGTTACGACCAGCATACATGACGTGCTTGCGGTCGTGGTGTTGAGTCTGATTCAACAGCGTCTCGATACGCGGCTGTGTGAAGCTCCAGGCTCCCGCGTTGAGAGGCTCCTCCTGTGCCCAGACAATGGTCTTGGCATTGGGGTACATGTCCAGGTTCTCCTTCAGCTGCTGCCAAGGGAAGGGGTTCAGTTGCTCAATGCGGGTGAAGGCAACGTTGTCAATCTTGTTCTCGGCACGGTACTTGTGCAGACTGGCCCACACCTGACCTGTGCAGAGGATGACTCGGTCAATCTCTTCGGGAGCCTTGATGGCACCCGTCTCGTGCTCCGGGTCGGGAATGATCCATTGGAATCCAGCATTGGGGCCAGTGAAGTCCTCAATGTTTGATCGCGCCAATGGGTGGCGGAGCAGTGACTTTGAGAAGAAGATGATGAGGGCTGAGAGGAAGTGTTAGTCTATAACGGAGTAAAACACCAGATATATGGGTAAACTCATATCCCAGGGGAGAGAAACTTACGTTTTCTGAACTGTCGGTGCATTTGTCGGCGCAAAACATGGAACAAGTTGGCAGGGGTTGTCATATAGGCAATCTGCATGTTACAATCTTGGTGCTGTCGGTGAATCTTGTCCTCAGATGGGAAGACACGGGGGTCTTCGTTGCAAAGCTGCAGATAGCGCTCCAGGCGGCCGGAGGAGTGCTCGGGGCCCTGGCCATCGTATCCGTGGGGCAGAGACATGACCAAGCCAGTTCTTTGCATCCACTTGACTTCACCAGAGGCAATGAACTGGTCAATGATACACTGGGCATTGTTGGCAAAGTCACCAAACTGTGCCTCCCACATGACAAGCGCATTGGGCGACGACAGCGAGTAACCGTACTCGAAACCCAGGGCACCGAACTCGCTAAGAGAAGAGTTGGAGATGACAAACTTTCCTTGGTCCTTGCTAATGTGCTGCAGAGGGGTGTAAGTCTCCTCAGTCTCCTCAGTTTCTTGGTCGTGGAAGACAGCATGGCGCTGTGAGAATGTGCCACGCTCGACATCCTGACCAGAAACTCTGACATGATAACCCTCAGTCACGAGAGAGCCAAAGGCCAGAGCCTCGGCGGTAGGGAAATCAATGTTCTTGCCCTCGACAACAGACTTTGTTCGGCTGGCCAGAATTCGCTTCAGGTTACGGTGGATCTGGAAGCCTTCGGGGGCCGATCCGATGATCTCACCAATGTGGTTCAAGGTGTTGCGATCGACGCTGGTGTCGTTGTGGGGTAGGATTTCCGTAGCGAGCTCCTTGGGCGATTTGAAGCCGTTCCAGGCCGATGTAGTCCATTCCTTGGACGTAGGTTGGTAGTCTTTGGATTTGGAGAAGCTCTCTTCGAGCATACCCCACACCCACTGCTTATGCTCTTCGATGTCTTCCTTGGTGAAAGTGCCTTCCTGCAGCAGCTTGTTGACGTAGACATCAATCTGAGGAACCTTCTCCTGGATGCGCTTGTACATGAGAGGCTGGGTAAATGAGGGCTGGTCCGTCTCGTTGTGGCCGTGCTTGCGGTAGCAGATCAGGTCAATAACAACATCGTGCTGGAACTCAGCTCGCCAATCAGCGGCCAGCTGGCAGACAAAGTTGACGGCTTCGACATCGTCAGCGTTGACATGGAAAACGGGGGCGTCGATGGCCTTGGCGATGTCCGTGCAGTAGGCGGTTGATCGGGCAAATCGAGGATCGGTGGTAAATCCGATCTGGTTGTTGACGACGAGGTGAACAGTACCGCCGGTAGAGAAAGCAGGCAGAGAGTGGAATCCAAGACATTCATACACGATACCCTGCGCAGCAAAAGCGGCATCACCGTGCAACAGGACGCTCATGGCAGTCTTGTGATCTTTCTCATCGTTGTTGTAGTGCTGAATGGCACGGGTCTTGCCGAGGACAACTGGGTCTTCGGCTTCCAAATGGGAGGGGTTGGCGACGAGCGAGAGCTGCACGCGCTTACCAGAAGGCGTAGGTCGCTCGAAGTTCATGCCCAAATGGTACTTGACATCACCGGAGCCTTCATCTCCAGCAGTCAGGGTTCCGGCAAACTCGCTGAAGATGGATTCGTTTGGCTTTCGGACGACGTTGCTCAAAACGTTCAATCTGCCACGGTGAGGCATGCCAATGACAATGTCCTTGACGCCGTAATCGACACTGCGGTCGATCAAAGCCTTCATACCGGGGACCAGCGTCTCGCAACCCTCGAGGCCAAATCGCTTGTCGTTGGGGTATTTGGTCGAAAGGAAAGACTCAAAGCTAGAGCTCCAAATCAATCGATCGAGGACACGGCGCTTCTCATCGATGGAGTACTTGAAAGGCTGGGGAACCTCGAGGCGTTCGCGCAGCCAGTCACACTTCTCGCGGTCGGGGATGTGGATGAACTCCACACCATAGGAGCCAGAGTAGATTTTTTCGCACGCAGCAATGATCTCGCGGAGGGTCATTTTATCACGGCCCTCGCGCTTGAATCTGGGCAAGATGCCAGGTCCAAGAGTGTACTCGGTGTCGAGATCCTTCTCGGTGAAGCCATAGTGCTCGAGCGTCAACTCCTTGGGCTTGATGTTACCAAAGCCTGCGGAGGTGTTGCGGATGCCAAGGGGGTCGATATCAGCCTTGTGGTGTCCGCGAGCTTGATATGCGCGCACGAGCAGCTGGACCTTCAAGTGGTTGGTGACGTCGGAGCCGTCCTCAAGGGTCAGGCCGCCGGCAAGACGAGGGACGCCCCCTGTCATGCCGGGAACCAGGTTCGGGGGAGGCTGGAATGCCTGCGAGATGGGCATGTCGCCGCTCTCAATGTTCTTGAAGTAGACCTGCCATGAGACGTGGACGCTCTTGGGGTCCTGCTTCCACTGCATGTACATCTCATCGACATAATTGGCAGTGCTTCCCGACAGGAAGTTGTCGCTGGGGTCGGGGGGCGAGTAGGTGGCATTGGGCGTCGTCGTCGCGGCGTACAGTCGCCTCGTCGTCAAGGGGAGGGGCTTGCGAAGGGCTGTAAGCCTCGTTGCCCTCGTTGCCAGGCGGGTGCCCTGGACACCCCTCAGCAGTGAATTTCTCCACATGGTGAACAGCTCAGCTCAAGCAAGAACAACAAAGAGGTCTATTTGGATGTGTGAGCATGCATCAGACCCAATCCGTTGAGCAATCGCGAAATGAGCGGCGGAGTAAGTCGTGAAGATGGGAGGCGGCAGAATTTGCTCGAGGGAGAAGTTGAATTGGGGATTTCGGGCTGTCGCAGTCAAGCAGTCACCTGCAGCGAAAAACTATGACGGCAGCGGGCTAATAATACCGCTCCTGCCAACTGTTAGCCAAGGTTAACGAGAATAGGGCGGGTGACTTGTGGCTGGTTAGGGGGGCGCATCGGGCTTGCCGGAACAAACAAGCCCCTAGAGGGTTACCGAGTATCGCGTACTAACAGAGTACAGCACAGTACCTCACGTACAATGGCTACTCGACATTGGCCGCTCCACCCAGCAGAGCCTTCTCTTCCAATGAGAATTCGCAGACCGCCATACGTGTTAGGTAATTGAGACGAGCACAAAGCAGGCTCTGGCATGGGAGTTGTCTCGTGCAGGGCATCCATTCAGCTAGTACGGAGGCCATCAGCGTCACCCGGGCACCTTGATGATGCAGATGAGAGCATGTGGCAAGTTAGAGGTACCGTAATACGGCAGCAGAGAAGTTGGTGTGCGTTTCGATACCCGCGATACTTGTGACTACCTTTGGCTGCTACGAATATTAGCGGCGTTGATGAGTTGTATTTTGAACAGTACGAGTATGTACGTGCAACTTCGCTTTGAGAAGCCGAAAGAGGGCTGCTCCAATAAACGGCTATATGCCCCCCCCCCCCCCAGCCCCTGGACCAAATAGCCAGGAGGCGTCTCCTAGTCTACCTACCTCATGGATACGTCAGATCCGATCGGCCGAACCAAACCTTAGGGATATGAGTTCCAAATCTCATACCCAGGAACAATGCCGAAATGACTTCGAAAATAACACTCGAGACTGACCGATAAACAAGGAACGTTGCAGACTCAAGTCGCCGCCTTAGTATCTAAGGTGTCCAGTACCTAGACAGTCAGCACCTCCTATCTACCTGACATAACCTCGAGAAATAAAGACTCGGCAGATCAGGGATTCTTGCAACTCTAACCTGCCAGCAATCATCGAAAATAGGGACGGGAGCTGCAAGTCAATGTAGTGAAATCATGAACAAACATGCCAAATGCTGCGGGCTGCCTCATCTACTATAAAATATGAATATGCACGTGAATCAATCCACCTCCAATTATAAAAACCTCTGCCCCAAAAGTATCCGTCGCTACAGCTCCCCAAGCTTGGGACGCATCCTCCAAAAGTTACATAAATTCCTTGTCCATGACTACATACATATCTTTCCTCCACTTCAATGCCACAGCTTCACCTTCCCATCTCAAACGGCCATGAGCAAGCTCACTCACCAGCCTCCTTCCTCCACCACCCACTTACAAACTTCAAAAGAAAGAAAAAGGAACCCAAACATTCAATGGAAATTAGAAAATAAACCGCAGAAAGATTTGAGACAATCCTGTGTAAGACGCTTAGTGGTAACCGCAAGGATGTCTCTTGATCTTCTGCGCCTATGTAAAAAAGTTACCCCTGTGCCCAACCCAGCGAGAGTCGCAACGCTTTATACGGTGTATGTAATCGGGGAGAGAGAAGAGAAGTAGGTCGAAAACAATAGTCCGCTCATACATATTGCCCTCAGAGTTGAGCCACAATATCTTTGCTCTTCCATGGATACAAGAAGGATTTCCTGGAAATTAATAGTTCTAATATGTTGTAGAACAAACGCCGCCACTATCGCGGGTGGGCAGGTTGTGATGGCGGCAGACCAAAGACGTCTGACCGTCTGTTGCTTTGCCAAAAATCGATAGATTCCACTACATCCTCTCCCCGTTCATCTTCATAGGCAAATAAAATCTGATGTAATAGGTTAGTAACACAGTCAGTGGGTGGAATTAAGCCACAGGCACATACCTCGTGAGTGCTGCTATGGAGCATTCTTATGTTCTTATGCGGTACAATGTGTACGGCACCATTCTCAATGTTGCGCAGCTCAATGAAGTTGGGCTCAAACGCAAGAATCCAAGGATAGCTAAGCGCAAAACTCTGGGGAGAGCCTTCCCAGTCGATTCGCCATTCCGGTCGAGCCCTCCACCCGTTTCGGTTGACGAAAAAGGAGAATTCGGAGTAGTTGAGTAAGAATTCTCCGTTGAGGCGTTCAATGTGAATAGGCTTCGCTCCTTCTTTGCGGGCCACGAAGTCCAATGAGGTATCCGCTTGATCAAGGAGCGACTGTGTCTCAAGAGTCTCAAGAGAGACGACTTCAAAGCCCCTCGCACAAGCCACGCAAAGCTTCGACTTCAGGAAGTGAACTGAGGACGATTCCGTCGGGATATAAAACTCCTTGAAGGGTCTCAGCTCATCAAAGCCACCGCCCATGAGTTTTCCGAGACCCTTCTGCTTCTTGCCCTTCGTCATGGCATCGTTAGGCTCAAACACCTTGATCGTGGTAGAAAGGGTTGAGGACTTGACACAGCAAACCAGATGCCGTCCCATGCAGATGCCGGTTTTGAAGAAACTACAGTGGTTCTGAATCTTCTTAGGTCTCTTGGCCAGAGCAGGATCGTCGGACGTCAGAGCAGACAGTGAATATGACTGTAATGTCTTGTTGGAGAGTACGAGAAGAAGTTGATATTCTTCGAGGATATCAATTTGAGTGACGCTAGTTGTTTCAAGAACACGTCGGGGCACCGCATCCTTGTTCTTGCGGTCTGAGATGTAGACGCCACTATCGGTACCGTAAAGAAGTTTGCGACCACCGTCTGGATTGCGTTAGACACAGACTACCAAGAGCAAAACAGGGAGGGGGTGGGAGCGAGAGCTATCACGTGTATGATGTATTAAAGACTTACCAAATGGCGAGACACAGTTGACCTGGTTAGTTCCGACAAAGAAGTTGCTTGAGATAATGTTGGTAGTGAAGAAATCTGCACGAGCCCGGAGGCGCTGTTGCGCGGTGTCAATATACTCTAGCCACTTCTTACGTGCTGCCTGGTTCGAGGCATAGACGGTAAGCTCATAGCCAGCTTTGCCAAGATGCCTAAAGGTAATTGGCCAGCCGTCTCCCTTTTTAGCATCAGAAGCATTGGTTCTTATGACTGGTATGATGCTGGAAGATGTGCGCTTGACGGTACCGTCAGAGGGGATGACTTCTTCCATCTCCCGAATTGCAAGCAGTTCTAGCGGAATTGGCCGGCGATAAGCCTTTATTTCCTCCGCCTTGCCATTCTGTTTAATGCGAACAAGCAAGACAGCATGGTCAAATAGGAAGGCTGTTAACTCGGCAGGGTCAGTTGGCGATTTCTTGAACTGGCTCTTGAACACAAGCTCGCGACCATCTTCAGTCAGTTTCAAATCGACCCGTTCGTTGGGTCGGAATCGAAGCTGCTCTTGAAGTCTTCGGAGGTTGAACCGGTTCTCGGCTTTGCCAGACTCAGCGTTTACTCTTCCGAGAAGATCTCGGATAATGGTAAGGACCTTTGGAATGTCTTCCTTGTCAGGGTTACCATCCTCCGTGTATTTCAATACATTCTCCAGTAGCAGAGGGTATCTGGCCAGACGCGTGGTGGGCTTGGTAAGGTAACCGTTGAGCTCCAATTTTCGAGACTCTTTTCGCCGCTCAATTTCATCAACTAGTTTGGAGAAGAGAGGGTTGACTGATCGCTCATTTTCGAATTCGAACTTGGCTTCCAGTTGTTTAGAGCCGTAGAAGATGAAGGGTTCGAATTGTGGCACATATTCCAAGAAAATATCACCAATGTTTTGCACAATGGGATCCTTTTGTTGTCGGGTCGTCAGAGAGCTTGCGAACTTGGAGCTAACACCGTGGACACTTGGATGGTCGATGATGTTGGTGAAGATGTTTTTGACAACTTTCTCTCGGCGCTGCAAGGGAATGGGCGAGGCCTTAGATCGCAGAGGAATAATCCAGAAGTCGCGGAGGTACTCGAGGTCCTTGACGAAATCTCGCTCGGTGTAGCATATTTCAGATATAACCTCTTGCCTCTTCTTTTCTCGCTCACTCACCGCATCAGCAACTTCCTTAGGTACTGAGTTGATCCACAGCTTCTGCTCATCGGTTTGGTCGACTTCGTCGTCATTGACATTCGCCGAATCCTCTTTACGCAGCCCACCAGGGTTAACCTTCAGGTTTAGTCTAGAAACCTGCTCTAGTCTTCTAGGGCAAGCAATGGAATAGCAGAGTTGGTCTCTCGTGCAGGTAGGCGAGTAACACTCTGAAAGCAAAACGAAGACACCATCGACAGGGTTTTTTCCTTCGGGCTCGTCCATGAGAGTTTCGCGGAATTGATACATTTCTGATTGCGAGTCACGCAACCGATGTTCATAAGTGACATCGTGAAAGAACTTCTGCGCATCCAGGGACCGACCAAGCAGTAAAGCCAGATTTCGATCAGTGGTCCTAATGATGTAGGACAGCACATCAACTGCCTCTGAGCCGCTGAAGGCATTCTTATACGTGAGCTCGTTCTTCGTCCTGTCGCCCACGATAATCTTCTGCCGAAAGCACTCAGCCACTCTTGAAAGCAGGGCCGGGTATACGAGCGGGGGCCGGATTTTCGTTGTGGCGGTCGTCGGGCGCTCGCTCTCAATTGACTTGCTCCTCGATGGTCTTTGCACGAGTGTGGCCGAGTCAGACTCGGATGGGGCTATCGTTGAGGCCACAGAGGCCATGGAGAAAGTCCTTCCATGATCCGCACCGCTAGTCGAAGAGGCCATGCTTGCTGTCCGTGTCTGAGTACCTGGCATAGGAGGATAGCCACTGTTTTGAACCGGATATCCAGCCCCTGAGGTGAGCTCAGCTGGTGCCCGCCGATTGGGAATCACTCGCCCACTCATGGTCTGTTGGCCATCGCGATCTTGAGGGTGATAAACCCCAGTCAAGGACATTGAGCGATCCTCATGACGATCTGGCACCACCCTACCCTGAGCAGTCGTCCTCGACTGGGCAGCATGATGAGTATAGGGTGCTTGTCGAAAATGATTTGCGGACGATTGCTGGTAAGAATTCTGCGCAGGAGGGTACATCTGTGGGCGAGGCATGGAAGCCAAAGACTGTGATCGGTATGGGTCACTATTCAATGCAGGGCCTTGTCCTCCTGGGTAAGGTCTCTGAACTGGAGCCCTGGGGCCTCCAGATGGCAACGGCGGACCACGAGAATCAAACCGTGGAGGCGCAGCGGCTGGGGGCCCCGGGTACGGGCGCCTCGCCTGCTGTTGTTGCTGTTGCAAGTATTGTGCTTGGGATGAGAGAACTTGGGGCCCACCAGAAGCAGAGCGTTGACCCGGATAATGGCCGTTTGCCATATGATTATCGCCCGGTCGAGGTCTTGGTGGTGGCTGCCCGCGGTCGTCATAGTATCCCTGGCTTGGGCGAGGAGGCGGTTGGCGCATACCAGAGGCAGACGACATTGTATGCGTCCTGCCTTGGTCAAGCATTGGCGGGACGGAGGACGATGTCATGGTCTGTGACCTCCCAGGAGGGGGGGCAGCGCCAAAGATGTTTGAGAACGCGGCATCTCGTTGGTAATTCCCGTTCTGGTCGGGATACCCCCGCTGACGTTGAGCAGGAGCCCGTGAATTGTATTGATAGTCGGCCATGTTCGCTGCGCTGCAAGAAGAGGGACAAGATCAGTCAGGCGGTAGGTACTCGGGAGGCCAAGGCGAGGGGGAACAAACAAAGATAGGCGTCAAGCGTCAAAACCGGCTGCTGGGCGGTCAGAATTCCTCCAATCCCAGCCAGCAACGTTGCCTCGCGTCTCACCGTGAAGCAGTGTAGAGAGTGTTGGATGCCCCAAGCCTAAAGTCAAGCGTCGTCCTTGGAAACGAATTCTCGGCCGTGCCAGAAAGGGGAGCAGGTGGAGCGCTCGTCTCCCTTTCCAAGGCGTTTGCAGTTACCGGGCCGGGATGAGTAAATATGCAACGCCTATATCAATGTCGCTATGTTCGTAACCTTGAGATGAGGAAGAAGAGATGCTGCGTCGTGTCAAGAAGGTGGCATCAGGGGAGCGGGCGCAAGATTTGTTTGCGGCGAGAGTGACGATGGCGGTCGCGGTTTGAGCCCCGGGTAGCCGTCCAGACGCAACAGAGCAGACGCTTCGCGATGCACAACCAGCAATTTGTATAGACAGAGCCTCGCAGCTGGATCGGCAGAGGCTGGTTGACGGCCGACCGACCTACCTTGTGGTCAGTAAGGCGGCTTTGCTGTTGTATCTGATAACCTGCTTGAGGCAGCTGGGGAATGAGAAGTACAGACGTACTACTAAGGGATACAGGTGGTATTGGCGGCGTGCTGTTGGCACCGGCGCACCGCCTACAGGGGATTTGACATACCCGGAAGACAGCAACCTGGAACCTGTGCTATCAATGCAGCGCGCCACTATGGGGGGGGCCACTGCGCTTTCAAAGCGACCCCGGGCTAGGCACGTTCTGGCGAAGTACTTGTACCTGATATGTAAAGTATGGGACTACTAACCTATAGGTAAAACTTGCGTGCTGCGGGCAGGAGATTTCAACTGCTAGAGCCACGAATAGGTACCTGGGTAGATATTCTTGAACAGCTCAAACTTACCTTAGTAGATTCCGAACAAGTGCTCCGTGCATTGCATATTGAGATGGTGGAATGGTCGGCATTCTGCATTCTGATACTTACCTGTACAAAGGCAAAAGTACACAGTTAGAATCATGCGGAGCACGCTCAACTGCTGAGGTACTAATGCTAACAGATAAGGCCAAGCGAACAAGTGCAACTTCAGCAAGACCCAGCGTCCTACTCGACTGGGAGAACTTCGGACAATGCTTCTTTAGTCGAAGTTGTCGTTCAAGCACACGGAGCACTAGTCTGCACTCCGAAGCTCTTCAAAGGATGCAGGGTAGCTCGCCGGACCAATCATAAACGAGAATAGAGCTCTATCACGTGATCTGCGATGCCTCTATTGGCCGTGATGACGCCTGCTTCAACACCGGGTGCCGAAGCCTCACTTCTCCCATCTTGTTGCGCGTGGTTGTGTCGTCGACCGTCTTTACTTCTCCTCCTCCTACGACAATAGCCACAGCTACAATCATGGAGTCGGAACTTGCTCCCAAGTTTGCGCCGTTCATCGGCATGGTGAGTCTTCTCCTTTGAGCGAGACGGGGGCCCCTGACAGCTACTGACTGACACGCTTCGTCAAGGGCGGCATCGCGGCTGCAATGATATTTGGATGTACGACTTCCTCTTCGCCGATTTGAACTCTTATCTATCGTTCGACTTTGCTAAGACCTCACGATTTATTAGGTATTGGTGCTGCGTATGGCACGGCGAAATCAGGCATCGGCATTGCTGGCGTGGGAACCTTTCGGCCGGATCTCATCATGAAGGTGCGTTGTTCAGGCTCGTCTCGTAATGTGGCACTCGGGCTCACTTACAATTTCTAGTGTCTGATCCCCGTCATCATGTCCGGTATTCTGGCGGTTTATTCGCTTGTCATTGCAGTTCTCATCGCCGAAGATCTTGCGGCTCCTTCAGCGAAGAGTTATAGTCTATTTACGTTCGTCGAATCGATCGAGAGTCTTCCTGATTCATATCTGCTAACATCCAACATAGAGGCTTTATGCACCTCGGCTGCGGCTTATCTGTGGGATTGACTGGACTTACAGCTGGATACTGTATCGGTATTGTTGGCGATAGCGGTGTCCGTGCTTTTATGGCACAGTCTAGAATATTCGTTGGCATGGTGTTGATTCTTATCTTTGGCGAAGTCCTAGGTCTTTATGGGTATGCAACCTTGCTCGTATCATGCCAACGATGCTAACCATTTCTTCTTTAGACTTATTGTTGCACTTTTGCTCAACACAAAGAGTTGAATTCGACAGTACCGAGACGGGCATGTTTTTTTTTACCGTTTAAAGGATGTTTACAGCTAAATGGCTCTGGTCAATATTCAATTTTTTTTTTTAAGTGTTTGTGTTTCTAGGCATCGTGCACATCAGAAGATGGACAAAGGAAATGTCTTACTTGCTACGCGATGTGTATGGCAGCGAAGTGCGTAAATAATGTACGAGGGTTGGAATTCAGGCTGTTCGTGTTAGAGATTTTTATTAACTCATCGGAACCGTGTCAAAGAGTAATACACTTCCTGGAGCGCTGATGTTGCGGAAGTTGGAATAAAGTGGCTTGTAAATAAACGATATGTGAGAACCGTATTTTCGGTACTAGATGCTTAAGGATAAGAGAATAACTACTGTTCAACCTAAAGAACTAACATACACCAATGTGGCCTACAATGGCTGGACCAAATAATTCGAGCAATTGTAAGTAACTTCCAAAAGATAAACTCCTCAACAGCAACCATGATGGCGTGGTTAACATGGTTAACATGACATGTAGATGTAGATGTGAATGATAGATGGTAAATGATAGATCAGTCGTCGCTTATAGTAGCCGTCCGCCAATTCGTCGAAGCAACGTTTTCCGCCGGCTGTTGACTGCCTCTTGTCGCATTCGGGTCCAGTTTCTATCTCGTTCCTGTCGCTTCATCTGAGCCAACATCCAATCCCACTGCTTATCCTCTTCCCTCAACATCTCCTCCCCAACCTCACGGGCTATCCTCCGCTGGCGGGCTTCAGCTGCAGCTTCCTCGCCCACGAGATAAGGATCCTCTAGCGGACGGAGAACAGGGTCTTCGTTGCTCTCGTTCTGCCGATTAATCGTGGAGGCAGAGTCCCGCATACCAATCAGGTCAGCCGCGGCTAAGAGTCGTCCATCAATGACCCGTCTCTCCGCTACCTTGCGGTAATGACGGGCTGCTGGAGCATTGCCAGCCGACCATGTAGGAATGCGAAAGTTATGCTCATTCAGGATCCTCGGGGAGGCTAACGGTGGAAGTGGCGGTAGCCCAACCGTCTGTCTTCCGGTTAATGAGCTTGAGGCTCCGGAGAAGATGCGCTGTGACGTCCCCGCTACCGCAATTGTTGCCGCTGTCGCTGTCGTCGTCGTAGTTGCTGCCCTTGGCGTATATGCTGGAGACGCCTCGTTATACGTAGTCCTCGAACGGTATGAGGGCACCTCCGAGACTGTCTTTTCCGTTAGTAATCCCCATCTCCAGACGTTCACCGCCAGTGTGGATCGACGACCGTTTATTTCCCAACAACATCGAATCTTAATCTATATTGGCCGCGGATTTACACATACCATAAGATGGAGCCGCGGAGCGGATTGAAGCTGTATCAAAGTCATCCGCGCTGTAACGCGGTGCGGAGACGAGTCCTGTCATGATGAGGGCGAGGCGGTCGGTAGAGAGTACGGGTAAGACGGTGACGAAATATGGGGAATATAGTGGTTATAGTTCAGGAATGTGTCCTTCAGTCTGAGTTTACGCAGAGAAGGGGATGTAGAATGTAGCAAATGTCAAGCAGCGCAGCGTTCATCAAGCGAAGGTTATATATCCATATGGTGGCAAGGATGATATGTGAACAAGCTTGATCACTGTCAGAGCGGGGACCTTGCAGATATCACAAGTATCGTGCGGGATAAGATGACGAGGTTGACGTCGACCCTGAGGCTCAGTTAAAGGGGTAGATGTACGATTTAAGTTTGGATGCACTGCGAACTCCGGGCTGAAATGCGCATGCCAGCAAGCTATCACGCGACTCTGCTCTCCGCAGATGGCTATCGAGAAGCCGTGGGGGCGGAGGGAGCGGCGGAGCAAACCTTGGCGCTGTGCCTAGAGCACATGGAGGAGGTCTAGAGATGCAAAGCTGGCCTGTAGTGGATAGGTAGGTCGGGCAGCTAAAGTTTACCGCTATTGGTGTTCTGCAGGTAACCTGGAAAAGCTCCGTTGAACCGCGGACTACGGTATGGTTATGTGGCTTTCCGCCATGTAGGTACATGTAGTACACGTACGGAGTACTAGGTAGGTTGGTTGGTTTAGTTGCATGTGCTTCTGGAACAAGTGAATGAACACTGCATCTGTATGTGAGACGAAGCGAGAGTTATAGCGCCCGAAGCTCTATCCTAAGGTACTAATCTTAGTACCTACTAGGTACCTATAGTAGTAGGTACAGACGGAGATACTGTCTATTAGGTCGATATTTGACCGGTTTGATGTTTCTGCACGATTACATGTATATGATGTTGTATTGAAGTCTTGGGATGAACCAGCCTAGCAACAAACAGCTCCAAGAATATCACTCATTGGTAGTGCACGTTGCGGGCAAAACAGCCAATAGTTGGCCCGATTAGCCGACGTTGGCGTAATTGTTTGCAAATCGGGGCCCTGTTCGGTTTATCAGGTACGAAGTGCAGTAGTGCTAAGCCATGTTCACCACCATGGTGCATACAAGTGGTCGTTTGGCCGTTGCTGTATTATCTGATTGCGGAGCATCTCCAGGATTGATACGAAGAACGGAAGCAAGTGCATCTCGAGGCACTAACGGACCTTGCGGGCCTTTTGACACGCGTGAATTAGCGTGATTGTGTAGGTGGTTACCGCCCAAGGCTAGCGCTGTATTACCGCGTAAATGGTTCAACGCAAAGCGCGTCCAGTGCTTATCATGCACTTTCGAGTTGAGACTTCATGGGCCGCATATAGACTTGCATCTTGCATGTATTTTGGCCTCTTCAAACGCCAAATAACCGAGCGGCTGTAAGCTTCACCAGGGCCTCAATTATACTCTGCTTATGAAATTCGTCCATCCTCCAATCACGACTATGACAACAATCATCTGCAGTCATGTCAGCCCGGAATCTAGAACCTCCAAGTGCACAGTTTGATGGCTCGGAGCAACCACACCACCTGCCCTCACGAGGAAGCCTGGCTGTGAGGCAGAGAGGAGACTCACAGGGCCAAACGAGCGCCAAACGAAAGCGCACCGACATGGCTTCGCGAGACCGAGATTCTACACCAGCTTCTACAATGGACGATGATGATCTGGACGATGTGTATGATCCGGATCAACCTCTAGAAGAGAGACGCAAGGTCCAGCAGGGATTCCGCGATCTCCTCCGCGACATCACAGAAAACAGCGAGGAATATCTGCAGGGCGATTCTCACGGTCTGCACGAGACCATCTTACGAGCCAACGAACTGTCCAAGCAAGTGCGACAAACTACGGAAGCCACCATTGATTCACGGCTGCTTGTCAGCACGACCGACCTGTCATATCGGAAAACACTACGCCTTACTCAAGGCAGCCTATCACAGGGGCTTGACGTTGATGACTTCATCTCCAGGTGCATCACATATATGCGAAATGGTGGGGGTATTACGAGTGATCAATCACTGGAGCTTTCAAGCACCCAGAGGCAGCGGAGGCGGACAGTACACGATAGATCAAACGACAATGATAATGACGATGTGGGAGACGAGGGAGACATGATGAATTGGGCCCACCTCGGTCGTTTTGCTTGCTTGCCATACATCAGACGACCTGCGCTGCCCGGATTCCTTCTAGGTCCACTATCGGTAGAAAAGAAGGCACGCAAGGCAGCAAAGCGAAATGCCCCGTTTCGCCCAAATAGTTTGACGGAGACGAGGCCTGAGATACTCAACGTGGACGACCTCGCCAAGAAGGAAAACGACCTTACCGTCATATGCGGGAAGATTCTTCAACAGCTCTACAAGATCCAGGCTGATACACAGCAAACAGTGGCAGACTTGATCACAGACGACATGGACGAAGAGGAAAACACCCGGATTATGCACCAGCATGGGCTTCGAAGCACAGGAGGAATCGACCTAATGCGATTCGTGGTCAATCCAAAGTCTTTTGGACAGACCATTGAGAATTTGTTCTACGTGAGCTTTCTTATCCGTGATGGGAGAGTGGAAATTGATTTCGACGAGCATGGTCTCCCCGCATTAGGTAAGTGTTGAATTGGTGCAGGGCACATATAAGCTTCCGCGTCGTGCAACTGACACTGATACCGCGCGCAGCACCAGTAGACCGAGAGATAGATGACACCACCCCTATTCGCCAGGCAACATCCAAGCATCAAGCTATTTTTTCCATGGATATGGAAACATGGCGAGACATAATCGACACAATGGGCATCAAAGAGCCCATGATTGAACACCGACAAGAACTAGCCGTTTCCGGCCCAGGAGCCAGGGGCTGGTATGGCTAAATATAGCCCCTTTAAGTAGTTGAAATGAACAAAGACGTTTTGTGCCTATGGAATGCTACCGGATCCTGATTTTTTTTTCATGTGTTGCTATAAACAAAGAAGTGTTGGAAGAGGAGTGGAGCAAAGCTTTGGATGAAAGACGAGCCAAATGGATTGCGCCCGCACGTTATGAACAGTGCCCGCTCGCCACAATGTTATTTACCCCATTAACATACTTTTTGGTCTACACAACAAAGAAGGCGGAATCAATCCCCAACGGGGCTACACCATGGTGTTGAAGCAAGCGTGAATGAAGCACTGCAAGGTGACAAAGAAAACACCTTTTCAGTCCCTACTAGATAGGAAATCATCTCTTTTGACTAGAAGCCCCTTTATTCATCACGTTTTTGTCAAAGGCAAAAGTTTGTATCGACAGCCCGTTTTGACGATTAAGCAAGGGGTTGGGTCTTGGAATGGGCTATATATTCTGCACATCTCTGCTAACCGTATACACTCCTTTCTGTGACCTTGAAAATCAAGACATTTATTTACACAGCCGAGCATATAGACATTTATGCGTCCTCTCTCGACATAACGATTCAATTTGGCCTTTTATTTCTAAAGACTTTTCAAATCATCCTACCCCTGGCCAACCCTTGAACTGCTCGGATCCGCGTCTCCTTGAACTGAATATGTCTGGAAACGAGCCAAACCCGGTTGGCACCGAGCAACCAAGCACATGGGAGGAGAAGGAGATTCCTAGTGACTTTGCACAAGCAGACTTAGGTTACTTTGCGGAACGGCGCAGACGGCTAGCTAGAAGCTCAGCCCCAAAGAGTGAACATGGCAGCCTGACGACAACTGCCACTGCTGAGCTAAATAAGAAGCACGAAGATGGCGAATCGATAGGGGCTACAGATGTAATTCCACCCAATGCGGACGACCATACCAACCCAGCAGTTTCTGGAATCGCGGTTTTGGACGAGCAGTCTTGTGAAGGAGAGCAAGCGGAGAAATCTGAAACCGAATCTTTGATGGGAGAGGAAAGCCCTACTTTGGAGGGCAACGAGATGCCGCTTTCGGTTGTGGATAACAATGAGACTGAATCCTCGTTTCCGCAAGACCTGGCACAGGAACTGGAACTGGCCGCTGCTAGCGATGAAAGAGACGAGGAAGACGGATACAACCCTACTACTAGAGAAAACAGCTTCCCAGTTAACCTATCACAATCAAGTCGGTTGATATCAAGCGATGGTGCGATGGACGCCGCAATCGAAACAGGAAATAACATCGTTTCCTCTATCGACAGAGAATCGAATCAGAACCCCGAGGCAAATCTTGACGAGATTCTTGCAGAACGCGATTCCTTGAGAAAGAAGATAGAGCCACAAGATGATACGATGGAAGCAATGCGTCGAGAAAATGCTTTGCTAAAGGAACATCTGGAGTCTTGCAGGAAGATCATATCAGCACGAGAGGCAGAAATCACAGCTCTCAAGAAAACAACAGTCAAGACAATTCCATCTGCTAATGTTGGTACAAACACCGAGACGCCCGCTAGACAGTTTTGGCAACCAAACTCCCCGAGAAAAGATGATAATGAGCAGGGACTTATCTCGTCCAAGAAGCCTTCACCATCGCCGCCAGTGTCTTTACTTGCGATGCAAAAAGCTACAGCGGTCCGATTTATCCGACCTTTTCTCGTTATGGCAAAGGATTTATATTTCGACTTCGCTAAGGCAGTGAACGTGGGATCAGTACCAATTTCTTTATCGGGGATGGCATATTTCTTCCGAAACTGGGCACAAATAGCAGTCACTTTTCTAGCAACTCCGTTTTGGGTGCTCATGAGTTTTTCTGTTTATGTGTCTATGCAGCACGAGAGGAGTTTGTGGTTGCAGGCAAATGCTCTGACTAGGAAACAGCTGTTGGGACATGTAAGCGGGGCAGCAGGAGAATGGAATTGGGACATCCTTTGCACCATTGGGAGCGTGATATTGTGGTATTATGTACATCTTTAAACACGTGTGGATGAAGATGTTGGGGATAAGATGCTTGGACGGTGGTGAGAGGTTGTATACAGGTGATGAGATTTTAGTTGTCGTTGGAGTAGATAGTCTACGAAAGTAGTAGTTTTCCTTACATTAAGTAATCAGTCGTCATTTTTGGATAAAGAGAGAAATACACAACTTAGATCTTGGAGCGTATTAGAAGAGCCGACTTTATTTGACAAACTAGTCCTTGTATTGGGTATTCATGGAGAGAAAATTCCAGCATCAATGAATTCGTGTATCCGGCGTCAAATCAAGCACGGGCTGGCTGCAAATGTGCACCTACCTAACAAGGCGTAGGTACCGAGGAAGAATATCCACCCCACTGCACCCCGCGACTCTCGGTTCCATGTTTAAAGGTGCGAACTATAGTAGCTTAGAGGCCTTTACGCCTTAGTGCCTGAATACCAAGGCGTTGAAGCGATGCGACCTGAAGACGAAGTAGCATATTTGTCCAGAAATACCGAGAAGAAAAGGAAATTAGAAATTCCGGTTGAGTGATTGTGTATCGTGCTAGACAGTAGAAGCCGGACTTGAGCACCGTGAACTGCCTACCTTAGTACCATTGTACCCCCTCACAAGCACAGGAGGACTGAGGCAGCACCACAGCAGAGAGAGCACGCCTCAGGAATATCATCAACAAATAGGGTTGGCAGTGCGGTAGTCGAAGAGGAAACTTGGCAGCGCTGCTAGCCGGAAAGACACGGAGTCCTACCGCTAGCACGCCGCTGGAAATCTCGCAGATGGGGGAATGGGGTCAAACGGCCCAAAATCCAATCCTAGTGGCTGCACGTGACCCGGAAGAAAGCTCTTACCGGAGTAGTCGCTTTCCCGTCCTAAACTGCTCATTTTGAAAACTTCTCCCGGCCTTAACCAACTCATTTGCATATCCATCGCTGATTGCTCTCTGTCATCTGCCAAGATGTTCAAGAGGTGAGTCCTCACGCCTCAATGTGGCGCCGCCCATTGATCCCTTGCCCTGCATGCGAATTGGAACAGACCTCTAACCGTGCCAAACCCGACAGCGGCGTTTCGTCCCTCGCAAGGGCTGCCCGCCCATCAATTGCCGCTCGACGAGCTATCCGACCAGCCTTCCCCCGATCCCCCCTCGTCAGGCTTGCAAGCACTCAGAGCGTTGGAGATGGCAAGATCCACCAGGTAAGCCGTGCCTGGGAACAAATGGTCAATGGTGAAAACTGTCGCTAATAACCGCCTTAGGTCATTGGTGCCGTCGTCGACGGTTAGTGAAAACCCTTGCGTTTTTTTTTATATCGACGTGTATAGGAAGCATTGCGGCACCATTGAGCACGCGGCTGATTTTTCCACAGTCAAGTTCGACACCGCCAAGCTGCCACCTATCCTGAACGCTCTGGAGACCACCAACAACAACCAGAAGCTGGTCCTCGAGGTCGCTGTAGGTACGCCTGGTTGCTGCTGTTAAGTACCGCATCTGACGTCTTTGTCTAGCAACACTTGGGCGAGAATGTCGTTCGCTGCATTGCCATGGACGGTAAGGATATTTCCGCTCTCTCATCTTCGCAATGGACTCTGAAAGCTCATGAGCATGATAGGTACTGAGGGTCTTGTTCGTGGTGCCAAGGCTTCCGACACTGGTGCTCCCATCACCATTCCCGTCGGCCCCGCCACTCTCGGTCGTATCCTGAACGTCACTGGTGACCCCATTGATGAGCGAGGACCTGTCAAGACAGACAAGTTCCTGCCTATCCACGCTGACCCCCCCTCTTTCACTGACCAGTCCACCTCTGCCGAGATTCTGGTCACTGGTATCAAGGTCGTCGATCTGCTCGCTCCCTACGCTCGTGGTGGAAAGATTGGTCTCTTCGGTGGTGCTGGTGTCGGCAAGACCGTCTTCATTCAGGAGCTGATCAACAACATCGCCAAGGCTCACGGTGGTTACTCCGTCTTCACCGGTGTCGGCGAGCGTACTCGTGAGGGCAACGATCTGTACCACGAAATGCAGGAGACCTCTGTCATTCAGCTTGATGGCGAGTCCAAGGTCGCTCTGGTCTTCGGTCAGATGAACGAGCCCCCGGGAGCCCGTGCCCGTGTCGCCCTGACTGGTTTGACCATTGCTGAGTACTTCCGTGACCAGGAGGGCCAGGATGGTAAGTTTTTTTTTTTGGGATCTCGATTTTTCTTTAAAGATACATGTCGCTAATATCCTCTCCACAGTGTTGCTCTTCATCGACAACATTTTCCGATTCACTCAGGCCGGTTCCGAGGTGTCTGCTCTGCTTGGTCGTATTCCCTCTGCCGTCGGTTACCAGCCCACCCTCGCCGTCGACATGGGTGGTATGCAGGAGCGAATTACCACCACCAAGAAGGGTTCCATTACTTCCGTCCAGGCTGTCTACGTCCCTGCTGACGATTTGACTGATCCTGCCCCTGCCACCACCTTCGCTCACTTGGACGCCACCACTGTCTTGTCCCGTGGTATTTCCGAGTTGGGTATCTACCCCGCCGTCGACCCTCTTGATTCCACCTCCCGTATGCTTGACCCCCGTATTGTCGGCCAGGAGCACTACCAGACCGCCACCCGTGTCCAGCAGATCCTCCAGGAGTACAAGGGTCTTCAGGATATCATTGCTATTCTGGGTATGGACGAACTGTCCGAAGCCGACAAGCTCACCGTCGAGCGTGCCCGTAAGATCCAGCGTTTCCTCAGCCAGCCCTTCACCGTCGCCCAGGTTTTCACTGGTATCGAGGGTAAGCTCGTTGACCTCAAGGACACCATTGCCTCCTTCAAGGCCATCCTCAACGGCGAGGGTGACAGCCTGCCGGAGGCTGCTTTCTACATGGTTGGCGACCTGGCTTCAGCCAAGGCTAAGGGTGAGAAGATTCTGGCGGATCTGGAGAAGAATTAAAAAGGCCTCAGTTAGCTCGTCCCAAGAGCTGGGAATGGTTGGCCTGTGTATAGACTAGTATAGTAGTAAACAGCTATCTGATAGTAAGAGTTCTTCAAACATGCTATCCATGGGCTATATGTACAAGAGCTGAGAAATTTTTGCGACTATTAATATAACAAAAAAAAGTTCATTCAAATTCACCGACGTAGGCTTATATGTTTGATCCATTCATCAATTCATCGTATTCTACCAAAGTTCTATCGAAACAAATACAAGTACTCAAGAAGATGATCCAAGAAGACAAAGGCTCCAGGGACATGACAAGACCAAGCTAATGAGGACCGTAATCTCACAGCAAATCTAATGATTGGTCTACATGTGTTTCGTATTCTAGAAGGTAGCCTTGGGGCGAGACCAGCTCTGTATCTTCAAGTATGATCTTGGACAGCTGTTTTCGGTCTTGAGCATCGAGGGCCGCGTATGGGACTTGCAAGAAGGCCTGCCATTCCAGACCGAGATGGCCGCAGATATCCCGTATTGTGCGATCTCCCACGCCCTCAAGCCACCAAACTTCCCACTGAACCAGCTTGAAAAAAGTTGCAAAGTAAGCAAGGATGACTAAAGCGCGCGGTTGCGACATGCGCGCAATGTCGATGAACTGGCTAGGGAGATATGTGAAGATGGTTATGATCCTTAGGCTCCTCATGGATGAAGGCCCTTGCGCCAAATCCATATATAGACTGCCAAGATACTTCAACGTCTCAACATATGCCTCCCTAAATGAGTAATCGAAATCACTCGGTGTGATGGAAGAAACCATCTGTAGGAGTTGACGGGGAATAAAAGCAGTCTTTTCCACATCGGTAGGGGGACGGAAGAATAGGCTATTCAAGCCGCTCTCGACAACGGTAGACTTGGAAACTAGATCCATAACGAGCATGATGCCCTTCCATACGACAAGCCAGTCAAGAATATATAAATGAGTGCCGTCTAGCTCCCGGAAGTTCTCGGACGACAAGGCCGTTAGAAGCAGAGAGTTTGCGACCAGAGCGGGGAAGTCTGCCGGATTAGCTTCTTCAATTGCCTTGCGATATCCTGCCAACGACTTGACCCGATACGCCAGAGCACGCTTTGGATCGAATTGTTGGTTGAGACGCTGCATATGCAAACTAGCGAGGGCGAAAATGGAGTCGAGCAGAAAGGGAGATTCGGATCCAAACCGAACCAACAGGCTTCTCATGATATTTTTATGGCCGTCGTTTGCGACAATGGAAAAGGAGCCACATGTCTGAGTCGCATAAAACCATAGTGCCTTCATATCCGCCACGTCAATCCCGACTGGACACCATAGTAACTCGGCAGGTATAGAAGCAGTCTGGTTGCTATACTTCTCCGCCAGCGAAAGTATAGGCGCTGAAAACAGGACAGACGATGCCGAAGATATACTTGTTGAAGTCGTCGCGGACTTGGTATGATGCGCCAGTGCTCGACCCCCGAATGACTTCGAATCCGAATCCCACGGCGCCGAAGTCGTCACGGCGGAGGGGCGCGGCTTTGGGGGTTCAACATAGACGCAGTCGGCCTTTCGCAGCTTACACGACCGGCACACGGGCCTCGATTCGTCACATTTCACCTTTCGCGCCTTGCAGTTCTGGCAGCCGGACCTGGACTTTTTGTGAGGGCGCTTCGCATGGTAGGGCTTTGGCGGCGGGCTATCTAGTTCTGGTGCTTTCTCAAGCGTTGTCTCAGCCATAGTTGGCGGCGGCAAAGAGCCTTGTTAGACGTTCCATATGGAAGTATTGGCGCAATGATGTGTGATGCAGTTTGGAAGGCTGCTGTTTGATGACAATGCAGATCCGCCATGCGATGCACAGGCTAGTTCGGAACAAGGCAGCACCGGGTACAGGGCCCTATCCCACCATGGTGTGATTTTACACGCTGAAGATGCTGGGTAATAGCCTCGGTTAAACCAATTGGTGATGATATTAAATTTTAAGCAGTATTTTTTTTTAAAAAAAAATGGCATCTTGTATCTTATCAAAATAAAAAGAACTAAATACAATATTATATGATATTTTTAATAAAGTTCCTTAAAAAAGTTCAAATGTTTAAAATAATATCAAAGTGCTATCAATTAAAGGGAAATAAAGCTTGAATAAAATAATGCTATTTACTAAAAGTTAATATTTCATTAGTAAACTGATATACTACTGCTTTTATGCCTTGAAATGCCCACCTGCAACATTTTCGTAGTGCGGCTGTAGATAGCTTAGCTGCCCACAAGGCAAGTAGTCAAAGATTTTTGCGCTAATCGCTCCATACTCATCACCAGCCAACTAGAAGTCGTATGATTTTGTCTAGTCAAAGACATATGGAGCACGGGAATTAAATCCCCTCGCTGCACTACCGCAACCACCGTCAACCTCGCTGCTACCTCTCAATTGAACTCCCCTCGAGCTCCGTCAATCGCAATCCCCTACAAGATGCTGCGCTCTATGGTTCTGCGAGGCAATGCCTTGACGCAGACCACCCGACTGGCTGCGTCCAGGGCCATGTCGAGCCAGGCGCTCTCCAACCCGACCCTGTCCAACATCGAAAAACGCTGGGAGGGAATGCCTCTCCAGGAGCAGGCCGACCTGTGGATGGCTCTGCGTGACCGCATGAAGGGCAGCTGGAACGACCTGACCCTGCAGGAGAAGAAGGCTGGTAGGTGGTGCACCTTGATTATATTTTTGAGAAAATCCCTCCCGGGAGAGCTGGCTTGAGCTTCCTGCCTCGATCCGGAGCTGCGGACTCTTTTCTTTTCTGTTTTTCTTCGCTCGAGGACCTACTTCAGCTCGGACGATAACGATCCGGCAATCCGCTCTTCATTGGCACGGAAACTGTCCACCAATTCGAGGCGAGCCGAGGCGCTTAGTGTCATCAATTCCTGGACCGAGTGGGCTGGGAATTTCATGCCAATCAATAAAAGAGCTTTTGCTAATACGCTTAAAACATACCTTGAACATGTCACCACCACCACCACCAGCAGCCCTATCATCTTCTTCTTCAGCTGCTGACTTTATATCATGACAATAGCTTACTGGATCGCCTTCGGCCCTCACGGCCCCCGCACCGTTGACGCTCCCGGAACCGGTGCCCGTGTTGCCTGGGGAGTTGCCGTCGGCCTTGCCGCCAGTCTCGCTCTCTTCGCCGCCATCCGAGTTGCCGCCAAGCCTGCGCCTTACACCATGAACAAGGAGTACCAGGAGGCCACGAACGAGCTTCTCAAGGTATATATATACGTTTTCAATCTGACGCTGCTAGGATATGACTAACTAAACTGTTTGAATAGGCTCAAGGTGCTGATCCCCTCACTGGTATCTCTTCTCCCGGCTATACTGGCAAGGGTGTTGTTCAGTCACCTCCCAAAAACTAAAAAAACACACGATAATATCGCTCCAAGCTTCGCGCAATCGGGGCGGGCATGGGAGAGGTTTTATCAAAAACGACATTTGTACATGTATAGCTTTAGTCCTAGAGAGTATGCAAGACAGGGTTCTCGCATGGCGTTGATTATTCAAGTGACGAGTCTAGAATGATGTTACATCAGGAGCCAGTGCCATTCTTCCAAATCATCACTTTATCCATCGATCCGTGATCAAGGTTTCAAGCCATTCACGGACAACAACCCCTACAAGATAAGTTTTGCCTCGAAAGTCTCTTCGAAGTGCCCTTATGCATATTACCACCTAGTCTAAAACACATACACATATACACACAAAAAAAAAGAAAAAGAAGAAACTGTTTCCGCATGCTTCTCAAATCTCATCCTCTACCTTCGTCTACCTGCCCCAGTTCCTCTAGTGAGTGCTGTGAGTTGTGTGGGTTGAATTGCTCTTCTTCTAGCCTCCGGATAAGCTCAAGACGTCCATCTTTCCCCCAGTACGGTGCTTTTTCATGCCCGTTGACGCAGGCTTCAGTGATGAGGACGTATGGCGTCGGGGCGTCAAACATTGGTTCAGCCAAAACGCGCTCCATCTCCATCTTCAGTCCTCGTGCCCCCGTTTCGGCTGCGAGTGCCCGTTCGGCAATGGCGCTTAGTGCTTTTTCCGTAAAGTACAGCTGGGACGGGTATGTCTCAAACAGCGCAGTATACTGAGCCACCAGGCTATTGCGTGGCTCGGTGAGAATTCGATAGAGGTCTTCCTTGGACAAGGGACTGAGAGCGCAGATGTTGTGCAGTCGGCCTATAATCTCAGGAATAAAGCCGAACCGCTGGAGGTCCTCGGATACTACCAAGTCAATTGGAGTGAAACTTGGTGCAGACTGTTCGCTGTAGTGTGCTAGGTGGGCGTATGTTTCAGGTGGCAGGTTGTAATTGTTTCCCGTCCCGGCTTGTCGACTTTGAACATCTCCTCCAAACCCCATGGCCGGCTTTGAGACCCGCCGAAGAATGATCTTATCCAGCCCCACGAAAGCGCCGCAGAAGACGAAGAGAATGTTGGTGGTGTCGACGGTGTACTGGTCCACTTTACCCGGCGGACTGCTAACTGGCATTGATGTTGTCGGGGCACCGGATGCAGTGTAATTGGTGGGAATGGGTGTAGCCGCACGAGAAGAACGATTGTCCTTGACGTTGATGGTGACCTTTGTTCCCTCAACGAGTTTGAGCAAGGCCTGTTGAACACCTTCGCCACTGACGTCCCGACCCGTTGCTGTCTCTCGTCTTGCTAGTTTGTCAAACTCGTCTAGAACCACCACGCCGTGCTCTGCCGCCTTGACATCATAGTTTGCTTCTATAAGTAGCCTTTCGATGCAGGATTCCACGTCTTGTCCAATGTAGCCTGCTTGGGTTAGGGAGTTACAGTCGCAGATGGTGAGCGGTACTTGTATCTTCTTGCTCAGAGTTCTGAAAGTTCCCATCAGCTAAAACGAGCCATACAATTATGAAAGGTGGGGATTGGGCCCTTACTCTAAGATATACGTCTTGCCAACACCAGTCGGCCCAATCACAAGGATATTGCTCTTGTCAATCTTGATGTGCTCGGCAACAGCCGGCTCCTCGGGCTTGAAAATCGGAGCATTAAAGCTTGCTTCGGACGCGAGCTCAGATGCCTGGCGGCCCAAGGAACTTTGTCCAGAAACTTCGTCTTGATAGACCGTGTTACCGGCATGGATCTTGATGTCTCTGTGAATAGTGAACTTACCTTCGAGAGGGAGAGCATCCCATCGCCTTTGGGACAGCTCTCTATCACGTGCGAACCGTTGGCGCATGAGTTTCTCATGCTTCTCCTTGTCCTCTTGCTCGTGCTGACGCCTCCTCCTGAGATTCTGGTAGTGGTTGAAGATGGCAGAGCAGATTGTCTTTTTAGCACGGTCCTGGCCCACGACGTATTCGTCCACACGCCGTTTCAAGTCACGAGGGTAGAATTGCGGCACTCCGAAATTTACTTTTCTAAACATGGGGCCACGGCCAGATTCCAATGTAGGATCATAGCTTCTGGTAAAGCCAGAGCTAAAGTCCGGCGTCTGCTTAGATCGAAGAGACGGATATACCGAGAGATGACGGCTATATTGACCTGGCAGCACCGTGACTCTATATTTCTGGATTGAGGAAGAGCACCAATGGGACAAGAGACGCCCCCGACTTAGTCTCATCATTGTTGAAAATGAGACTTGCGGTATTGCATATCTAGGAAATGGGAATGGCGGTTGTCAGGGATCCAAACAGTTGGATGGTTTGACTTAGGGGCGTGGCGACCCGTTCAGGTCATCGTATGGGGTCTCAGGATATCGTGTCAATGTGAAAAAATTGGGTAGAAGGGATGAGCGGTTTCAACGTTATTAGGAGTTCAGGTTGTAAACAAGAATCGAATCTCTTCTAGGGTGCGCCTTTAAGCAGACCAGGTGTATTTGTTCATATTGTCTTGCAGCAGGCCATGCGGTTAGAAGCCAAGATCCGCGAGCAGTGAGACGATGTCGGAGTACTCCAAGATGAGGTAAGCAGCTCTCCAAAAGTTTAAACTCCGCAGACCGGTTTGCCAGCCAATCAGCTTATGGATCACCGTTTGCATTGGAGCTTCATGTTTGACAAAGGAGTGTCTAGCGATGAATGCTGTAAGTGCAAACTTCCGTAAAACTGCATATACAATCAGTAAGTGGAGCAAATATGCTCTTGGACGTCATGTCTGCAAAGCCTCACTGGTTAGATGAATATCACATGGGAATTCGGTTTATGAATCCTGGATAGGTGAGGTACTAAATAGTGATGCTTGGTTGAGACAAGAAACCATCAACTCAACGAAAACGGTCGTTGAAAAATTTGTCGACGGACTTGGGAGCTGTTTCCGACAAGCAACAGTTTCTCTATTTCACAAGAAGAACTGTGTCAGTGAATAATACTACCTAAGCTATCATTGGCTGTCTCATGGCATGATGTCAGAAACTAATTCGTGCCCGCGGAAACTCCGCGGAAAATCTTTCGACAAGCGACTCCCCCAATGCCCATGGAAAATGAATGGCAACTGCTTCCTTTCATTCCATGGACTCTTCGTAGAAAATTGTTGGCTTATCCTGTTGAACCATATTCCAGAATGGGTCGCCAACCGAGACAACGCCCAATTTCGTGCCACCTGTGTAGGGTACGCAAGTTGCGCTGCAGTCGCCAGTTTCCATGCTCCAACTGTACGTCGCGCGGCGTTGTTTGCCAACATGAAGGGGTGGCGGCCGCGGCAGCGACGGGAAGTCAAGCGCAGGTCAAATCGCCTGCTCTGAAGGATGCGTCGACGCTGGAGCTGCTGGCTCGTCTGGAACGTCTGGAGAGTCTCGTTGCAGCCCAGGGGAGCGAAAAGGATGGCGACTCCGTGAAAGGGGCTGAGAAGCCAACACAACAAGCGCATACTCCTGCTTTGGCCTCACGCCCAGTGCCACCTAGACTGCAGCGCTTGACAGCCGACGCGCTGGAGCTGGAGCGATCCTGCTCCGATCAAAAGTTGATGGTGAGCCCGAGCATTCCTCCCCAAGGGGCTGTCTCTGCGCGGTAAGATGTGCTTTCGTGAGACTGAGATCTAGAGTAGGATTCCTTGATATCTGACCCCATCATCTTTCGTACCTGTCCCATTCGATTAGCCCCAACTCAGCCGTCCCATGCGTTTCAAAATGGTCATCCTGCGTCCATGACAGGGCCGGTGGATGCCGTCAAGTGCATCTGGCTGCCTCGCCGAGATGAGATGCGCATCATACTCCAGAAGTACATAGCTGATATCTCCTTGTTTTACCACATCATACATGTTCCCACGGTGCAGAGCCTCGTGGAAGACATATACGCGGGACTGGAGGCAAACGTTCGTGTCGACGTTGGCGGCATATTGCTTCTCCTAAGCATATGCGCAAGCACAACGTATGCGTGGTCAGCCCCCGATGACATCAGGTGTTTGTTCTCAGATTATTCCGAGGCGAATGTGCAATCAACCTTCTGGACCAAGGAGGCGCTAGATGTCGTCGACCATGCGCAGAGAACCGCACATGCGTCATTGGAATGCATCCAAGGCCTCATCATCCTGTTCTTCGTCTTCTGTAATCACGAGAGCGTCTCATACCGTGCCCGTAGTGTCTTCATGTCGGCCATTGCAATGGCCACGGAGCTGTCGTTGCATCGTCTCGATGATCCTCGAGGCAGCCCGATGCCGACGCTTCTTCGGATGAGCGAGGCCCGGAAAGAAATTGGAAGGAGAGTTTGGTGGTTCATGGTTGCAACTGACTGGTAAGTCTGAGCCTTCCAGCATATGATGACAAACACATCATCATCCAAAGACTGCTAACCGATCTCCAAAGGACACTGGCTCAATTCAACTGTCCTCAAGAAGGCTTTTATCTCATCCACCAAAATCAGATGGCTGTAAACAAGCCACGGAATGCAAACGACGAAGACATCATGGAGGGGGTAGAGATCGTTGATCGGCCAGCAACCGAGGCCACTTGCATCTCCTATTTCGTCCAGCGTATCCGTCTCGCAGAAGTATGTCGGGCACTGGTTGACCGCATGCCTTTGGCCACGCCGACTTCCGAGTCCGAGATATACAAAAATGTGCTGGATGCGGATGCAAAGCTCAACCAGCTCATTCGTGAAGTTCCAGACTTCCTTTCGATCGATTGCTCAAGCCTGGATGATCTCCCTGTCACTGATCCCAGACGCTCGCCTTTTATCACTGCGCAACGCTACATGTTGAATCTGTTACTACACCGACAGCTGTGTAAGATTCACCTTCCCTACTTAGCCCAGGGGACTGTCGATCCAGCATATGCCTATTCACGCGACGTCTGCCTGAGGTCAGCAAGGGTGATTTTCGAGCTCGACCATCAGCTGCAGGGAGAATGTCTTCCCTTCTTCAGCTCTCGCCTGAGGTTGGCAATGGTTCTGCGTAGCCTGTTCCTGGCCAGTACTGCACTTGTGTTGAATGCTTGTCTGAAGGGCGACTCGGAAGATAATGGGGAGGGAGAAGATGATGTGGCTGGTGCATGGAAGATTTTGCACGAGGCACAAGGCCAATTCCCACCAGCGGCAAGGCTGCTAGAGTTATCCATTCAGATTCTCAAAAAGTACAAGATCAAGCATCGCGCCCTGGATCTCCTACAACAGCAATTGTCGGGGATTTCATCCTACGGGGAATCGTTTCCTATGACACCTGATTCAACGAATCAAGATCTCCGCATGAATACGATGCAGCAAAACATGGCCTCTGAGCCTGATAACGTGCTAATGGATCAACATTGGCAAATGCTCGAAGGGAAGATGGATTTGAATACAATAGATTGGGACAAGTTATTCTGGGGTATAGACGCCCCGTTTATTTAATATCATTTTCATATCATGACATGACATATAATTCTAATGAGCTCAATGAATCTTACTTGACGTCGCAGATGTGATGTGAGCAATCTTGGCTTAAATCAAGTAAGCAGTGGCTTGCTTGCACTCACCGAAATGAGCCCCTGGGAGAAAGTCTACCATGCCCGCCGTTGATCATTTCTTTGTTGTCTCTGTAGGCGATTGCGCATTAACTACGGGTCACATGAGGATTTCATCATGCAGCAACCTCTCTTACCTCGCACCTTTTCCGTTGGTGATTGGTCTTGGGGAGCAAACAAAGGTTGGAAAGTGTAAAATCCTTTTCGAGAATTAGCAGTCGTGCCAAGCGCAGGGCTGTTCGGTGGCTACAGGTACTGACCACCCACAACACCACAGAATATAGTAAGCGCAAGTGGCAGCGCCCTTTGAAAGCCGCCACTCATGATGTGAGCGAAGGAGAGCGGGCAATGGTTATGGCCGCGATGGAGTTATGGGCGGATGGTATTAGTATTATAGATTTGTGTTCCATGTGTTGATATCCGGATTATCACTAATCGCGATAACGCTATACGGGTGTAGTGCAAAGGATGGATTTAAAGGGTATAAGGTTATCTTGAATAAACTAACCCTAAACAAGAAATGCTGATGCTTTTACTGCTATCGTCTTTGTCGCTGTCGCTGTCGTCGTCACTGCTGCTGCTGCAACTACCGCTGCTACATATGGCTACTGCTAAGCTGATTTCCTTTTCTGTGCAGGGTACTAGTAGGCAGCTTATAAACTTGATACAAAACTCTTTACATCAAAGCGAGGAATGCAAGATGAGATGCAGCCGGACCTTGTTCTCCCCCTCTTCCCCCGCATTTCCCGTTATAGCAGTATGTGTACGAGTACGACGAGCATGTACCGTAGCCGTTGAAATGAGGGGCTCTTTTTTCTTTTTTTTTTCCCTGGCAAGCCTGCGCTCACAGACCAAGAACTGCTCAAGTGGCGACCCCCGGCCATGCCCAATAAGATGCGGCCTGTTGCATCACTGTCTGTTGCACCTCATCATGCGACCGTCTCCGTGTATTAGGTTCAATTGATCTGCCTATCCAGCCAATAGCTTGGCGGCAGGCACAGTATGGTGCGACTGTTACTTTGTACGGTCGACCTGCGGCGTCAATGATCCGCTGTTTCTTTGTTTGCCCTGCTCTTGGACCCCTCCCTCGCGCTACCTTATCTGACATGGTAGCTCATGTGCTACATATCCAACGATCTCTTGCTTCTTGCATCGCATCCTACCTAACCTCTCGTTCCAGCCACCTGTTTTATGCACCCTCCCGCGAACATGCAGCTTCTGCAACCTGCGTCACCATCTTGACTAATCCATCCTCGATTTCTTTGTTTTTCTCTTTTTCTTCTTCTCCTTTTTTTTGGTCGTGTGCAGAATCCGAGCTTCTCTCATCCGAGACACAATCCCTGTCTCGTGGCCATCCCTCGCCCAGCCGTTGGGGTAACCTCCAAATCCTTAGCCCTGGTATAATACAAGTACGAGTCCGCTTAGCCGCCCGTTCGCTCGTACTCTCTGTCACAAGAAACCATCGCCAACCTCCGAAAGCCCGCTGGAGGAGATAGACTCCCCTTCCCACCCCCCAGGACAAGATGCCAGTGCTGCTGCTCTCCCAGCCTCTGTCCATCATCTTCCATTGAAGCTCCGGTTGCCGAATCCAGCCATGGCGACAATTGCCGTCCCCAGACCCGCTCTGCCTCCAAAGAACGCATCTCAGCGCGGAAACACTCCCGTCAACTCTGCCTCTCCACTCCAAACGCTCGGGTTGGCATCGCCCCCACAATTGCCTGGCTCCGTTCCCATCCCGATTCCCAATAGCCCCGTGTCCCTGTACGAGTACACGTCCGAGGAAGACTCCGGCTCGTATACGCATTCTCCGTCCCCAAGCCATCCCCGAGCCCTGTCGCAGGCTTCCCTGCTCTACCCGCCCGATGACTTTGTCCGTCTTGATGGCGAGCATGTTTCCATATATGAGATAGATGCTGCGAGCGTCGCCGAGGCGTTGGATTACGCCTCGAGGCAACTCCTCCCTCCTCCCTCGCTGGTCTTCCCCTGGCTGCACGGGCTACATCCGGACAACCACACTCAGCGCACCTACTTCGATGGCCATCAATGTCCCCCTGGAAATACGCCAAACTGTCTGAGAGCAATCACCATTGTCAAGGCGGATGGCAACCTCGGCTTTGCTCGCCTCAAGGGCGCCATTGCTCCGTCGGAATTCATGCGGTCGGGGGCAGCTCCCGAATTCATCGATGCAGATCCCTTGATGGGCTTGTCTGTTCGTAATTTTCACATCCAGCCCACCAAAGTCGCTGCCACCTCTGACATCATCGTCTATGGGCTGGACCCTGACGAGAGTCGGAAGGTCGCATGGCAAGCGGCTGTCGCTCAACAACGATGGCGGAATAAACAGCACGCACATGCGAGAAACATGCCCGTGTATAATACCTTCGTCTGCACAAGTCCGTTTTCTGCCTTTGAGGAAAACCACGGTAGCTTGGTAGCCATCGATGTCTCCGGCAACCCTACCGGCCAGGTCCTGGACCTGGTGCAGCAAGAACACGAGGAGATGCGGAATATGACAGAAACCTCCCAAATATGCCACAATGTCTACCTGGGCCCTAGCCCGGAGCCTGGTAGTGCCGAAGAGCAGCGCTTTGATGTCCTCATCGAATGCAGTGATACGGGCCGGCTGGATCCAAGTGCCATACAGTTCATTGCTGAGCATCCTCGCGAGTTGCCTCGTCCAACCTCTATTTGCTTCCCATCATCGGGGAGTATCATGCCCCCGACCTGGTCTCAAGCCGAGGCCGACGCCATCCTTAACACTTGTAAATGGATCCATCACATCTCCCATAACACTGTGCCAGAGTCCCATACCATTAGCTCCCAAAATCGCGACAGCGATGCTCTGCAACATGTTGAGTCCGATAAATCGACCGCGGACGCGGGAGGTCGAAAAATCCTTATCCATTGCCCCGACGGCTATACAGAATCAACTCTGCTTGCTATCGCTTATTTCAGCTATAATACGGGGTTGCCTGTGCCCGATGCTTGGCTCAGGCTTCATACGACTGAACGTCGCAATTTCTTTGCTTATCCCTCCGATGTGTCGCTCTTGTCGGCCATAAGTCCTCGTTTGCTGTGTGAATCTCCAATGTCTTCGGGGAAAAGCCTTGATGACATGACAAAACTTTTGAAAGCTGAACCGTCGTGGTTTTCTGATCTGGATGGCTCGCTTCCCAGCAGAATCCTGGATTATCTCTATCTGGGTAATCTTGTCCATGCGAACAACCCGGATCTCTTAGCGCAGCTTAATATTCACCAGATACTTAGTATTGGGGAATCTGCATCGTGGTCAGAGGAAGATCTCCAGAAATGGGACTCTGAAAACATTTGCTTTGTTGAAGGTATCCAGGACAATGGTATCGATCCATTGACCAAAGAGTTTGGGCGCTGTCTCGAATTCATTGGTGAGATGAGCCCCCTTCGAGTTCATTTAATGTGCAACAGAAGAGACTAACAGGCGGATGTATAGATCGAGGAGTTCAGAAAGGCATAGCCACGTTGGTTCATTGCCGTGTCGGGGTCTCCAGGAGTGCTACTATCTGCATAGCTGAGGTCATGCGGGCGCTCAACCTCTCATTCCCACGCGCTTATTGTTTCGTTAGGGCTCGCCGCCTCAATGTCATTATTCAGCCACATCTCCTTTTCGCGTACGAGCTGCTGCGATGGGAAGAGTTTATTCGACAGAAGGGAGGCTCTTCGGAGCCATATAGAAGGGAAATGGAGTGGGGAGAGATTGCCAGAGAAATTGCTCTCATGAACCGCCCCTATTCTAGATGACGACGCACTTTTGGCTTGTAGTACTTTTGGCGAAGTTTTTTTTTTTTTTTTTGATATCACTTTTGAACTTTCTGGATGGAATGCACACGTATTTGACTTCTTGGAACTTGAACTGCAGCATCTCGAGCCTTTTTTTCTTCTTCCTTTTTTTTGGTCAAGTTGGAGGGTGTTGGTTATCCAAGCTTTAGTTCACAATGCTTTACCAAACTACCATCCAAAATATAATCATAATTATGATTGCCCACTACTCCTACTTTTGAATCCCTAAACGGATTGACTGTGAATTGACCTGTTAGTGACATCCCAGATCTCAACCAGCTAGCCAAGCAGCACTGTTGAATCAAACCTCCAGAAGTTGGCACTTGAGTCCGCGGCATTGGTCGAGTGCATTATTAATTTAAAAAAAAAGAAAGGAAGGAAGGAATAAAGAAAGAAAGAAAGAAAGAAAGAAAGAAAGAAAGAAACCAAAAAAGACAAAAAAAACAGAGAAAAGTATAATCACAAAGACCCGCCCTATTACCCCTGAAAGTTACTACCTATCCCCCCATCTTGAAAATATTTCGAGAACTAACCATCAACCGGACCATGTTACATTGACCTACCTAATCATAATTAGGCCGAAGGATCGCTTTTGCTATCACCCTCTAGAACTCTGCATTGTGAAACGTCATGTTAGCAAAGCCTCAAGGTGGGATTGAAAGAAACACAGAATTGGAGGAAAGGGTTCTTACGAAAACTGCTTTACGAGATAACCCTCTCCGCCATTCTCCATATCAATGTTATAAACGTAAAAGCCGCCGTCACTAGTTACCACCATAACTTGGGGGCTGCTGCTACTCATTGCAACGACACTGCGAAGTGGGCCAGAGCTTTGCCCGCCGGGTACTCGAGCTCCAGCTCCGAGTCCAGTGGTCTTGGGGATTTTGATATAGGCAAAGTCTCTGAGTGGTTCCCACATCTCAGTAACTGATTGTGGTAGATAGGAGCCTACAACGCCGACAACTCCGCGACCCATGATTTGAGATGACCGTCGTAGCATACTGCTAAAAGAACCACTTTGGCCGCGATTAGCAGGTGCGGCACTGGCATCTGGAGCAGGACCATTGCTTCCAAGCTCTGCGGTTTCACTTTTGGGAGATTCAGTCGCGCTATTACTGGGTGAATCTGCACCGTCGTGGCTTCGCGCTCGGGACCACCGATCTTGTCTTGGGGAACCTAGGGATTCAATTGGGGCACCTGCCGGGGTGGTATGCCCAGGCGGAGGACTAAGTCGAAATATGTGCACTGTATCTGACGCAGAGGATACGCAAAGCAGCGTTGAGCTGAGGTTGAAGGACATGCTGTATATGGTTGATGGATATGTTCCACGCCGGAACTGATAGAGCTTTTGGCCTCGAGGCACCGAAAATATACGAATAATGGTACCCGTCTCGCTTGCAGTTGCCAACATCGTGCCTTCGCTGTTGAGACTGATACAAGATAGCGGCGAGCGATGAGCTTCTATAACGTTAACGGCTTTGAGCGTCAAGGTGTCAAACATGAGAACCTCGCCAGACGTAGGAGCAACATATGCCGACTGCGGTGGAGCATGAGGGGGCCGTCTGCTATCAGACTCTTCTCTAGGTTTGGGAAGTGGATATGCGATGAAGCAATTCTCGGAGGATGCTGATAGCGCGCATATAGCCGATGGGTTCGGGGAGGTGGGGATGGTGTAGAGAAGACTCATGTTGCTGATGTCGTAAAGGTATATTTCCTCCTCGAGGACAACGGCCAGCCGCTTGCGATTTAGTCGTACGGCCAGGACGGCGGATGGAAAGGTCAGTTCGCATATGACCGAAGCCCTCTGCAGTTGCAGCAATGAGCAACACGTCAATCTGGTTAGTTTGCTGCTAGGCACCTACCTTGGTGTTTTGAATTATGAGATGTCGAGGAGAGAGAATGAGCGCGACGAGGGAGGTTGAGAACAACATCTCAATGATGGCGATGTTGCCGTCATCACTGCTGAATATGCGCGAGAACGGGTCCGTATGGTAGATGCCGAAGCCTTTGGAGGTGCCTTGCAACAATCTGTCAGTCCACGATGCCAGCGAAGTCAGAAGAGGGGCCATCGCCCGGTATCTGGGCCAAAGTATTTACCAACAGCAAGGCAGCTATGGTCTTGGTTGAACGTAATGAAGTTGAGCGTAGGGGTCGCCATCGTCGCCAAGCACGAGCTGGTTCAAGGAGGTGTTTGGAAAGTGAGGCCGCTCGTGGGCTCTATCGCTGGGGAAGATGACGTCGATGGTGCCTCGAAGCGTCGCGCCAATAGATATGGGCCAAGGGAAGAAACATAGACGGAGCGCGGTCCGCTAGAAGGAAATACGGGCGGGCTGAAGCTTGTGAATATCTGACAGGGATACGATGTCGGTATCCAAGATGCGACATGCCATGTACAAGTACAAGAAGACGAGGAGGCAGCAGGGCCAGTGCAGCACGCTCAAGAGAGCTGTTGGCAGCCACAGGGACTAAGGCAGGGCAGGGCCTTGCAGAGTACGCTACTAGGTACGTAAAGTGTGATAGGAAGAGCGGCTACCGCTGTATCCTATCGCCATTATATCGATAGAACAGTTAAATGTCAACCTACCCAAGCTACCTTAGGTACACATTCATTTTATGTGGTATAAATATTTTAATCTTCATTTAATATTTTATAATTGCTGCTTTTGTCCTATATCCTATGTTTTCAATTAAACTCATTATCTCATCATGTCTTTTTGAGAATATTTAATTAATCATATAGAAATAAACCAGACACTTAAACAAGATGCATGGTCAATCAAGGTTAGATATATCACGCAGTCAATGTCACATGTCCCAGAGTACTCTCCATTTTGTTTATTATACCAGTTTATACACTGGGCACCTGTACCGGTTATGGAGATTTCACTTCCACTTGCCATGATTGGACTACTCCGTCGTCGCCTGTGGTGACTAGCATTTCCTCTTCTCCTCTTCTTGTCGAACCCGCATCGTGTCTCCGACACCAGGTGATATGGTTAATCTCGTACGGCCCGTGGGCATTGGGAACCGTGGTCGAAAGCTGCCACTGTGGACCACTGGCAGTGGAATCGTTATTCGAGTCATTAGGCGCATTATCTTCGGGGGTAGACTGGAAGTTTGAGACAACGTCGTTGTCTTCTTTGTACAAAGCAACGATTCCATCACTTCCGGTGCTGGCTACAAGGCCAGATTCAGCGCTCCATGTAACCGAATATACGTCCTTGTCGTGTACTTTGGGCAGCACGGCTGTGCAATTCCACTGTTCTCTAAAAGACCTTCTCATTGTGCTTGGTATGCCACCCAGCCGATCTTGGGGTATTGTTGAACCATCTGCATCGGTGCCGTCCTTCCCTTGCTCAAGCGTCCACACGCGGATCGTTCCATCGGCCGAAAACGTCATGAGTCTAGGAAATGCATCATTCTTTGGCCGTGGCTCCCATTCTACTCCCCAAACCGTTCCCTGGTGTCCCTGTAGGACAGCGACGCAAACCCACTCTCCGTCAGAGTCCTCGCGCCAGATGCGTGCTGTATTATCATAACTGGCGCTGGCGAGTACGTCGACACTGTAATAGCGCTGTCCAACATTGTTGCGCCCGGGTACATCGGGACACCAGGCTACAGCTTTTACATCTCCCTCGTGTTCGTTGAGAACCGCAATGGTTTCCCAGTCATCCTCAGACTCAGCACTGGCTATATCCTCCCAAATCCAAATAGACTTGTCACGCGAGCAAGTTGCGAGGTAGGCGCCGGAGGGAGAAAAGGCGCAGCCTTTGACTTCCGAGTCATGGCCCTCAAGCACAAGGTTATAGTCCCAGTCGCCAGTCTTGGCAGAATCTTCATGTACCAGCCCTCTCGTCATATCCCTGCCAAGGCCATCGGCAGAATCATTGTCGCCCTCGTCACCTCCGTTGACCCAGCGCCACACGCCAGCGGAAGAATCGAAACTGCCTGTGATGAGGCATAGATTATGCGGCGGCAGGTTGGGTTTCCACGACACGCTTCGGACGGACCGTGAATGGCCATCGGCTAAAACGCTGTGCAAAGAAAGTGTGGACAGGGAGAAGACGGTGACATTCTTTCCATGCGCGGTTGCAATTAGAGGGAGACTCGGATGCGGTATCGATACCCAGGCACGCTCGTGGAGATCGGGTGTTAGGGATTGCAACTGAACGATTTTAGCAGAGGCCATATCGGAGCCTATTAGGGCAGGAATATCCCTGCCAGCTCACTGTGGAAAAGGCTCTTGAGTGACTGCATCCGGTTTCAAAGTGTGTAGCGGTTCAAAGAGGTGGGATGAAATGCCCCTCAGCTAGCTATGCTTGATAATCCCCACAGTACTAACCGAGCTAGAACCGATGACGAACATAAGGCACCTATCAACGTTCTTCTACATAAGATTTGGTAATACCTGTAGATTTACTCTGCATCCCCCACTAAGAGGAGGGTAATCGTCTTCCCTTTTTTTCACAAGCGATGAGAAATAACCCATGAAATCACCCATCGTATACAGCAAGGCTATTTTGCTGCCTTGCAAAGATTGTGCCGTACAAATATCAGCTACCCAAGCTGGCATCGCAGCTTCGCGGTGTCATACGAACTGAAGCATTGGCAGCTTCCAGATTAGCTTCCATGATAGGGCATGGTTTCCAGCTATGGGGCGAAGCTGACGAGTAGTTGGTTAAAAGTATGTCTCCGAGTAATCATCACCGCCTGGAGTCTGCTGAATGCCTGTATATAGGCCTAGTCGGGAGAGTTAAGGAGTATCACATGCAAAACCCACTGGAGAGGTCCCCAGAAGACAAAAGCCATATAATCTAGACACCAGGTCCGATTTTTATCGATCGCATGTAATAGGGGGTCATCATGACATGTGTACGATGCACATAAATGATAATCATTGCTCAAGAATAACTGCTTAGCCAAACCCTGCCGCTCGTGTAGCTGACCAAAACCCTATGTTTTAGCTCGAGGGGGGGGTAGAGGATCTGCGTGAGCACTCGCGGCGTTTGCCATGTGCCTAGGTGGTGCATCTGAATAATCATCTTCGTAGTCGTCTTCATATCCGTCGTCAGAGTGGGTTGAGCGACCCCTTTCATTAGTCAGAGAGGGGGAAATATCAGCAGGTCGAGCTGTTGCGTGAGATTGATCCGAGATAGGCTCGACGGTATGGTTGCCTTTCGTGGCTACTTTGCTGTTCTTCTTCCCTTTCCTGCTTTTTGCTTTGGCCTTTTCTAGTAACCGCTTTCGATCTGCTTCTTCCTGCCGGTGTCGACGATCCTTGATTTCGTAATCTCGAATAAGAGTGCGAGGAGGCTCGCCAAAAATACGTTCATACTCGCAAAACTCGCAAATCCAAATCTCCGTCGAGTCCAGCAGGCTGTTATAATAGTTCTCTGTCGCAATCTGCCGTCGAGTACGCGCAGCCATGACAAGCTCCCTCTCTAAGCGGCTGCGGGTTTTCCTAGCAGAGCCACCGGGGATCCTATTGGCTTGCTTGGATGAACCACTCTGGCGTAGACTAGGGCTTTGGGGGGTGACAGTTGCTAAATGCTGTAAAGACTGAGCTGGGGCGCCATGGCCAACAGAACGACCTTGAAGATGATTAGAACACGACGGTCATGACGGAGGCCAAAGAAACTCACCAGGCCACTGGATAGCCCCAGGTGTTTGTGGTTCACAAGTGAATGTAAACTGCGTTGAAGCAGGCATTTCCTTATACGTGGTCATGCGCGGCTGCAAGAGACTTCCATTCTCCTGTCCCTGTAGAGTTACCTTCTCAGCAGTAGCGATTGCGTTAGATATAATACCGCTCCCAGCTTGACCTATAAGTGAAATTGTCAGCCTACGCACAGCTTGCCGCGCCTATATGTGCTCATATAGGAGTCAAAGAGACATACCAGGCGACGCCCATTGGGACGAGCCAGCTTTTGAACGATTTGACCAGGCGTTGCTTCCGTCCGACAAAGCTCGTAGGGGGCTACGTCCATTTCTTGATCGTCCAAGTCTCCCTCTACCAGAACCAGACAATCCTTGACTGCCTGTCACATGGGAACTATTCCCTAATGGGCCTGTTGGGGGTAGCTGTGCTCTAATACTGTGAACTTCGTTCATTGGCGATCGAGGTGGTATAGAGTTCGACAATGCGTTGACTTCGCTAGTCAAAGAAAGACTACTATTCGCTAATGAGTCTCCAGTAGTGGGAATTTTCCGCTTCTTCTTGTTGTTGGTGTTTTCAAAAGACTCATAGCCATCCACTGAGGAAGCAGTGGACGCGAGCAGTGGTAAGTCAATCGATTGGCGAAGCGAGTCCAATGTTGCTGAAGACGGTATGATCATTCCCTGGATTCTTTGGGAAGATCCCATTCCAAGGGATTCTCGCAATCCGCCGTTGATTACAGCTGTCATTGCAGCTCCATGCCGTCGCAACGTAGAGTTCCGCTTGGAATCATCACGGTGGTGTTGAATAGCGGAGCCAATTGTTGCCAAGGTCGATGTCCCATTATCATCTCTTGTGGTGTAGCTTGGATAATAGAAAAGAGGAACGTGGTCATGGATATAGGAGGGATATTTGATCGAGTTGGCAACCTCTGGTGATAATCTCTCGCGAAGTCGACGCTTCGGCAGGGGCCGAATAGGCCGATCGGGAAATAACAACGACACGGCATCAGGAGACATTATCATTTGCTATTCTGCTTCAGTGTTAAACGTATAACTTGTCAGTAGGTCAACATTTAATAGAGCAATGGAAGAAGAGCATCTGAATGTGGGGTAATAGGTAAATATCCAGGTTGAGGGCAATCGCAACTACAAAAAAAAAGGAAAGAAAGAAAGAAAAAGGGTAAAGCAGTGTGATATCATAAAGCGGGGCACCAAAAGATATCTGGATAACCAAGGATTCAACTGCGAGAGAGTTTGTCCCTGGTAGGTCCTTCTGACGAATGCACATTGCCAGGGAAATCGCACCTACCACATATCGTACAAAAAGGGAGATAATAGGCTTCCGCAGCAGGGTCGAGGGACTGCGGCAACCCTCAACTGCAGAAACCCACGGAAGATATGCGTCGGCGGCCTTGCTATTGACGGAAGAGCGTGGTGTGCCAGCTTCAAATATTCCGAGTCTTGACGTTTTGGCTGGTATCGTTTTGACGTGGGATTGGAAACGGCTGATTCAATCAGACGGCGCGGCGATGCTTGCCAGTCAGATGAAGATGAGACGGTGGGCAGTTGGATGTCGCGTAAGAGTTTAATCGGAAGAGACAGATGGTGAAGGCAAAGCCTACCAAGACTTTAATTTATGCGGGCGCTGTGATGAAGATAGGCAGTGGGCTTTCTTCAAAGATTGGGTGTAGCGAAACTGCTAAGCGCGGGCGCATAGAAGAAAAGACTCAGATGTTGAGCAAGTTCAGATTTCGAGGCCAGTGACGTCGTTCTTAACCAAGTGAAAACAAACAAGAGTCCAGAATGATCCGGTTCGTGAAAAAACAAGCTGTTCAGCAGGGCCAGTGGGAACAATCTATCGAGTACAGCAGTCGTAATTAATGAGTCGTGGTGGATTATCTTGTGTGGATTAGGAGGTATGGGAACCTAGGTACGCAAGTAAATAGGCTGCCCCACAGGTTGGTAAGCAGAAGGGAGGCAGTTTATGAAGAGAATAGCGCAAAAACAAAAAAACAAATGCCTAGTAGCATTCTCTTCCAAACAGTATATCCAAACGTAATATCTTGTTTTTTATTTTTGGTTTTTAAATAAGAACAAAGGTTATAATATTTGTATATACACTTATATATGCTATAAATGCATATACTCATGCGCCTATATATTAAATTAAGTAAAAATCATAATGTGTTATTTAATTAAGTAAAAACGCTCTGCTCATTTAATACTATTAAAAAATGTCAAAAATACGCTTTATACTATATCATATAGCAATTATATATATTTGCTCTAATAGTGGATTCTCCTTTAGTATCACAATCTCTTAACTTAGCTTGGAAATTTCCACGTCGCACTGTCCCTTATCGTGCACTAGAGGTATAGATAGGGCCCGCAGCATCCCTACTTCCGCATCCCAGCTTGTGCCATTCTGTGACGCAGCGAATTAACCTTGAGATGCAACCCATATAAATTGAAGCCAAAATTGGAGTTATTGAATCTTATGTTAACTCCCCAGATTACATCAATCATCATACCAGCAAATCAGAAACACCATGGCGAGCCCAACGGGCCACACTCTCTTTAAAAAAAAGGAGGGCATCCTATCATTCACGACTGATCAGAAAGCCATAACATGGACGCCAGTTTCGGGAGGCCCAGCAACCGTCTCGCTGCCAGTTACCAACATCACTAGTAACCATCCTCCGCAGCGTATATTCTAGCTATGAGTACTGCCGCTAACTCTTTGTCAGATCTTCAGCAAACTCCCGACAGCTCTCCCAAAGTTATGCTGAAAATATTCGAGAAATCGGAAAGCGCAAGCGACCCCATCACCTACCTTTTTCATTTCAACACCCAAGAAGCTAAAGCAGAAGCTCAAGCTGTCAAAGATCTGCTCTCACGATTGTTGGCCGATCTACGGAATGGCGATGCAAACATATCTAAGTTGGTGACTGCTACCTCAACACCCGTTGCAAATGGAGAGGGTGCAGGGGGCTCTGCCACGCTGGTATCCTCGGGTGGTGCGAACGCACAATCGGCACCTCCAAAATGGTTTGATGATAGCCAATTGAAGACGAATATTGAGCTACAGCAATCTCTCATGAAGAAAGACAAGAGTTTGCACGAAACGTACGTGAGCGCCATGAAGACTAAGCCAGATTCAATGACTACTGCTGCTTTCAACTCCCAGTTCTGGTCCATGAGGATAAACTTATTACGAGCTCATGCCATCGAAACAACCCAAAAAAAGGGGGCATACAACGTCCTCTCGACTGTTAAGCCTCGAACCGTGGACGGGGAATTGAAACTGAACATCAGCGTCGAGCAAGTTCAAATGATATTTACCCAACATCCATTAATTAAACGAATATACAATGAAAATGTACCGAGACTAACGGAAGCGGAATTCTGGTCGCGATTCTTCCTCAGCAAACTTGCTAAGAAGCTTAAGGGGGAGCGCGTCACTGACAATGACCCAGCCGATGCTATCTTTGACAAGTACAATATCGATAGCAGTGTGCAAGACGCTCATTCCAAGATCACGACCCAGCCAGTCCCTCATATAATTGACATTGAGGGCAATGAAGAGAACCAAGGAGGATTCAAAGGCGGCAACGCCAAGGATGTCGAAATGCGACCTCGGGCAAATATCCCTATCGTTAGGACACTTAACAGTCTAAGCGAAAAGATCATGGCAAATGTTCCTCCCTCGGATAACACGGCATATGACGCTCAGGGACTCTATAATACATCTCGAGAGCTAACTCTACGCGACCTAAAAGGAGATGGTGAAGAACAGCGCATTATGCTTAGTATCAAAGAAAGAAATAACTTTTTCTCGTCGAAGGATTCCCCTGCCCTAAGAGGAGGGGATGTTCTCGGAAGTCAACGGCCTGAAGATGTTCTCGCCAAAATGAGAAATTTGCACACTACCAGGCCTAATAAAACCGGGGACACTGGACTGCAAATCAACATAGATCTCGACATAGATAGTGACAGCGACAGCGAGTCAAAATCTAGACTCAGCGCCACCCGTGACGCAATTAGAGAAGCAGAGAAGGATGTCATGGCTGGCATACAACAACAGCGTTCTCAAAAATATGGACGCGCCTCGGATGATACATCTCCAATGGGGATACCTCCTGAAATCTACAAAGAGTGTGGTCTTACGCATGCTACAACGATTGAGTTTCTTCATCAGTTCTGGGACGGCTTTCTTTCCGGCGACCCTGACCGTGCCATAGAGGTGCAATACTTGGCTGAGTCGCTGGCGAGATCCATGACACGTATTCAAGCTGTAGCTGACGAGGCTGAGAAGGAAAGAGAGAATGCCATTCAAAAGCGGAAGCAGGAGATTCGTAATCACTTCGACCGCACAGGGAAGAAGGTTCGATGGAAACCAGATCTGTTTGGCGGTGGTCGCGATGGCGTAGGCAAGATAATGCAGCCGACGCTGGATGCATTGCGGCGAGCACAGGACACTTATTCTAGGGCACTGGGCGAGGAGGGTGTCCAAATATCGACGGAGAGCACATAACAATTTCCACTTCCTTTAGCTCACGACCCAGGACCAATGGCCTGGGTCTAAGTAAGCTTGAAGATGCCAGATACCGACCGACATCTACACACGCAAATGCTCTGGGTGATGAGAGCCGGTGGTTCTGATCCCGGTTACTTTGACCCTCCTACTGCATACTTGGCATACCATGCCTGGCTGGGCATAATAACGTATGTACATCACTTCTAATATTAATAGATTTAATCGAGATCTGACGTCTCTGTAAGGCCCCCGAGCATTTACAAGATTTATGTTGTTGTTATTGCTCCGTAATAGATACTGAACTCGTTGTGATTAGATAGGTCGTCAATCATCGTTTGATATGGCGCTTATCCTCCGCAAAACCAAAGCCCATATTTGACTTGGTGGCACTTCTTTTTCTATTCCCGTATTCCTCATCGAATTTCCGGATTAGTTTTAGAGATACCATATCTTCGTTGATACTTGCAGGAATACTTTTCAAGGCCTTTTCGAAATGAATCTTATGAAGAATTCGTCTTTCAGGGTATTGAAAGGGGTGAGGGCCTTTGTGTTTGGCCGCAGCCTCATTTTCCTCTTCCACCGCAGCCATCGCTGCAGCGACACAAATGTTTTTAAGGTCTGATCCTGAGTAGTAAGGAGTTCGTTTGGCATACTCATCCAATGATACGGAATCATCCAATATCTCTCCTTTGAGTTGTAATTTTAAGATCGCCAGCCGGTCATCCTCAAGAGGGAGATCAACAAGAATTTTACGCGGCAGTCGCCGCAAGACAGCGTCATCCAAATCAAAAGGCCGGTTGGTGGCAACCATTATGAAGGCGCTTGTCTCTTCCATTCCGTCCCACTCCTTGAGGAACTGGTTGATATGTTCACGATGAGAAGCCCGGTTGGCGAACATGCTTCGACTAGCCAACAATGAATCTGCCTCGTCGATAAAAACGACACATGGAGTCAATTTTTTGGCCAAGGTGAAGACTGCACGAATGAGCTTTTCGCTTTCCCCAACCCATTTGTCATTGATCGATGCGCCGCTAACTTCAAGCATGTTTGCGCCGCTTTCCTTTGCAACCGCCTTTGCCAACATGGTTTTACCTGTTCCAGGCGGTCCATACAGGAGACAACCCGAAATCTTGTCTTGCGCTAATACACCGTATGAGAATGCATCCGGCCTCACGAGGGAGAGTGAGGTGAGAAGCTTCAAAGCAGATATGGTTTCGGGCGGAGCATGAACGTCTGAAAATGTTGTTCGAAGATTCTCGCGATTTATCTGGCCAGAAGCTATTCGCTTCTCGTATTCATTCAACTTCAAGGTAGCACGACCCTCCAAAGTAGTAGGATCATCACTAGCTGAAGGAGCTGCATTGAAAACATCCCCTTCAGCATGATCTTCGCTGAGGAGATTATCGCCATGCCACTGTTGGAGGCGACCCAGGTTAAAGCGCTCTTGAAAGCCGGATTGTGAGCTATCAGCATTAGCCTTATCTTGTGACTTGAAGGCACATGCTAAGTGATAAATTTCGGGTGCCGGAAGAATCGAAGTCTGTAACATCGAAAATTTTGGGTTTGAAGAACGCAGATAGGTTAAAACGGATTCAAGTGACAGGCCAGAAACTTCCGACGATGATTCAGGATCCAGAGCTCTCAGCATGCGTGTAATATTGTCAACATTTTCAACAAGGTAATCGGCCTTTTGCAGGTGGAATGGCATTTGAGTTCGAACATGTCCCTTTGCTGTATTATACCGCTCAACATAATCTGGTTGGACTTGGCGGGTGATGACAAAGTCGTTAGTGGCAAATTCCCTGATCGTATTCAAGTATTCTTCTGACTGTTGTTCACATGATGAGGAACCGAGAATAGCGATTTGCAAACCTTGCTGCCAGGCAATGTCCGCGAGGGCTCGTAGCCGGCTAATCAGTAGAGAGCCTTCAATTGTCATGCCTAACTCAATGATGTCGTGGAGATGGATCAATACTGGTCGAGTACGAGATTGAGGAAAGCCAAGGCTAGCCGATCGAATAATTTGGTCCAATATTTTGTCAATCTTCAGATTTTCCCACTTGCTGAAACTCTCGTACTCTCCCTGGCGTAACTTCTGGAGCTCCTCTACCACAGTCGATGAGCTTGAATTACTTGTGGTAATTCCAGCGTCCGCATCGGAGTCGTCATCCTGGCTCTCAAGTGGCCTCTCATCCCGACCACCTGCGGTTTTGCCATTCAATTCGGCAGCTCTGAATCCCAACATTGAAAGAGGGCCCCGTGAAAAAGCCAAATTTTGACCCAAATAGTCACCGACAAGCTCCGAGAGATTATACGCATTCAGTTGGATCAAGTCTGCGCCGCTGTAGTGTGCGAAGTATTTTCCGACCGCCTCCGAAATTGACTTCCCTCCATATCCTGATACAGAAAGAATTGTGATTGGTCTCTTGCTGGTTTTATAATCGAACGATGGCGGTGGTGATGCGAGCAACTCGCGAGATATCAACTTTCGCAGAGCGACGAACGTGTCAACGGGGAGGTCGGCGATAACATGGGGCAGGGGATATTCATATTGTTCAGCAAAATCAAGCTGATCATCCAAAGAAGCCACAAGCGAAGAGAGCTGGTCACGATGGCCCGGCAGCCCACTGTTCAAAATTTTAGGAACATGAGACCACCAAAACGGTCGTACTTTGTAAGAATATTCGGATACTCGGGTAGGGTATATAGCATTGATCAAATGCATAACCGAGTCAACAGTCATATCCCCGATCCGGACTGCCCGTGCTATAATCTCTGGAGATTCCCATCTTCGATCCTCTTTGTCTAAACGAAAGTTTTCAAAGTCCACGGCGAGTTCATGGCCCCGGGCAAAGAGGTGCTTCAACGCTGCTTCAAAATATATCTCCAGGGCTTCAGACTTTTGTTTTATGGATGGTCCTTGGTCAATTGAAAGTGGGGATAATTTTGCGTGTTTTGCATCTTCCGCCAGCGCGATGGGCAGTCGTGGTGGTTCTTGGGGTGAGTAATGGCATATGTTATGTTGAAGGAAGCTCTGAGGTAGTTCGACCGGTGGCAAAGCAGAAACCTGTCTCCTCCGTTGCTGGCGTGCTCTCATAGAGCCTGTTGCGTTGCCTCTCCAACGCCCGCCGGATGTTTCTGTACCGGTTTGATGTTCGGTCTCGTCATTATGATCTATTACGTCCTCGGCGGGTTTGACGCCATTTCCTCCACTGCGATTGTTTAAGTGGATGGCAGACGTATGTATGGCGCGTGGAATGCGTGTCGACAGCCTGACGGTCAACGAAACCATTGGCCAGACTCCAGCAGTCCTCATCCCCATCCAATTGAGCAGCTGGCGGAGGGTTCCCTGCAAACCTCACCATCAAGCAATCAGAGAGCAGGTGGGTCTGGCCTTATGAATGTATTCGAATACGATTAAGTATATCGGAAGGGATGAAATACTCATTGGAAGGGAGGTTAAGCGGAAAGTGGTATGGAATATATACTCGTGCTCGTATATACTAGTACCTTTATCGCAGTGTTCAGCGTCGAATTGGTATCAGATGAAGTCGTTTGTAGTCGAATTGTAGAGTGGGGCAGAAAGAGGCAAACTCAGTGTGTGTAATATTTCCGACACTGTACGTACCTGGATGGATTGCTTGGCGGGGCGCGTAAAGCGTGTAGCTCTTTACGCGTTATCGACCCAGCGTTAACTTCAACCAGCATCATGGACATGGACAATGTCTAACTGGAGGGAGCTTGGAGAGATACCAGATTCTGAAGATGAAGGTGATTACTTTGCGGATGATGAAACACTACCTCTATCATCCACGCAAATACCAGTCACAAGCTCTATGTCCAAAGCCCAACACCCAGAAAGCATTTGGGACGTCCCTGAATCTGAGGACGATGGCCAAGCCGACACCCCCATCCCGGAGGTCCCTCCATTATCGCCGAGGCCAAGTTTACGAGAAAAGCCCGAGCCTGAGACTGCTGCCATCCCGTTTCCCTTAGCCGAGGATCTCTCTCAGAACCAGGTACAACCATTCCCTCTAAACAATCCAGAGACAAGCTCTCCCTTTCTCGTACCTACGTTTAACGAGGTAGCTTCTCGCAGCAGCCAGAATACCGAGGATATCAGTAGCTCTGGAGTCGCAAATGCAACTGCCTCGGGGAATAACGACTTCGTCTCAACGCTTTCAACCTCCCATAAAGCACCAGCGATATCTGGAGGTGATGACGTTCACCACTGTGCTACGAACTGGGAAGGGACAGTGGCCACGGTCGGCCACAGACGATCCTTGCGGCCTCGAACACTGATCCAAGAGCATCCATATGCTATTGACCTTGCGCGCCATAGCAATGATTTTAGGCAGCACGGACTTGTACCCGTGAAGATGGTGGTTGGTACAGAGAAGGTCTTGCTACCAAGAGCATCACAGGATGGGGACTTTAACCTGGACAGCCAAGATGATGATTTGCCGCCAGGATCCAACAACACAGAGGCTAGCAGCTTCACTACCTCCCTGCGAGAACGTCGTACGTCAGATGTTAATCTACTTTGGTCAAATGCTCCCCAACACAATAGCCAAACTGCCGGCAACAGTTCAGCTAGCTCGCCGACAAATGCAGTCAACGATGATGCCTTCGACCAAGACTTACCAGACTTGAGTCAGCTCCTGAAACGGAATTTGCAGACCGGGAAGACGAACAAGAAGATGCAACGGGCGTCTCAGATCCATCCCTTGACCCAGAGAATCAAGAGACGAGGCATTATCTACAGTGATTCGCCGGAACCCAGCTTTGCCGTTGGTCGAATATCACGGTCTCCCAGCCCTTCTGTAGAATGGCCAGATTCAAATGCTCAGCAGGTTGCACCCGAGAAAGTCATTGATCAGCAAAACTATACTCCAGTATTGTCTCCTAAAACTCTAGATCCTGCTTCTGTGATCTCAGTATCCTCTCAGGAGCTCAGCAGTCAAAGTGGACATGGCCAACACAGGGAACGAGAAACGTCAGAGACTCCGAGTGAAGCCGGGGGCGATGTACACCAAGCGGTGACTGAATTCAGGCGTCGTATTCGGGGTGTTCTTCCTGCTTCCTGGCTTCGTCTAGATCAGCAAACGAGTAAGGAGAGTTGTCACCAGGTTGTCAAGAAGAAATCACAGCTTCGGATTTCCAATCAACAACAACGGGGAATAGCTATTACCAAAAAAGTAGCGCCCGATTCCAATGCTTTGAATGACGTTCCGATGGAACTGGGTGAAGAGAGTCCAGACCGCTATACGGCAAATGAGTTATCTGAGCATCAATATAAGATGGCATTCTCGCATTCTCCAGGGCGAGAGAATGATGGAGCCGACGAACACTCGGCTCTGGAAAAAGACCGTGTGGTCCCCATGGTCATTGGTAGCAAGCGTCAGCTCCAACTTGCCAGGAATTCAAAAAGAAGCAGGAAACGAGCCAAGGTGTCAAGCAGAGGATCCCGGAGTCAATTTGCGCGATCTCGTCCAAGACAACAACAGACTATCACCGGATTTTTCCATTCTGAAAAGGACGAATTCACTGGATCATTGCCCGTCGATCATTTCTCGGATGACTCTTTATCGTCTGACAATAACTACGGGACCTCAACCAGCAAACCAAAACCGTCTTTCACATCCCCTCTCCTTGGTATCCTTGACACGATAGAGCCGGATGCTCCTAGATTTATACGCATTGCTGCACGCTCTGCTAAACAAACTATGAATCTAGGACGTAGTAGCGTACAGCAAAAAACAATCAGATTGGCTACTAGGCAAGACCAGATAGATGCTATGTCTATTATAGAGAAGTGGAAGTCAGGGTTGATTGCACAGCGGCCTTCAGTATCGGCAGCAAGCCAGTCCAATCGAAGACGACGTCAGAGGAAAAACATAGATCAAGACTTTTCAAAGGGGAAGCCAGCTTCCAGGAACACATTCGGTACATTCAGAGGGATTTCCCGCAAATTTGTCAAGTATCACGGTGAGAGTGGCTTTATTGGCTACCGACGAAATCAATCATATAACAGCACCAACGAAACCTTCACACCTCCATTAGGCGACAGCACCCGTCTGCCTTCGCCTGCTTCAAGGGAAGCTCAGCTAGAAGTCGATGAGAGAACTGGGGAAGCCATCGTTTCGTTTCGCTCAAAGAAGAGGGCGCTAGATCGTATTTTCAACAAGCAAACGCAAAAGAAATTTGACTGGCATCTGGCCGAAACTAATAATACCTTGGTCCCTGGTGATGCGGAATCTAGCATCACCGAATACACGCCGTCGCGTATATTCCAGGAACAAGAGCAAAAGGCAAGGCAAACAAGGCCTCGAAAGAGCACCAGGCCTCGTCGAATTGATGTCACAGCACCTCAATATACCCATGCTGCAGATCCCCTTCCAGTGGATGCTCCTATTTTAATCAATGACATTCCATCAGAAAAGAGCAAGCTCTATGGCCTAGGTCCTTATGGTACCCGATACACCCATCATTTCGAAATATTTCCTCTCATCCCTGGAATCCAGCTTCACAAATCAACAATACTTGGCAGTGGCACTTGGAAGGCCTTCCTGATGGACGACTCACGTATGAGAATATCCAGCCTTAACAGACAAATCTCGGTCAAACTCAATAACCAAATGTTTATTTGGAGCTCCTGGAATCCTAAAGTGTCATCTGAAATTGGGATTCTATTTGACTTAATCGCTGAGCAACTGGAAGATGGTCAGGAGGAGGGCCTCCACGACAGCCATTACGTTATTGATGCCGTCCATTCTACTTTGGAATACGTAGAAGATATCCTCGATCCAGTGCAATTGGACTTTCAAATTCCCCCTCTTATACCGCGACTACAAGAAGTTTTGGGGGGGTTCATCGATCGAGTCAATATCGGGCTTGGGCAGGCTTCATTTACCCGTGCCGCAAATCGTCAACTTCTTTTGAAAACACTGGACAGGGTGTTCCTAATGTCCTCCATGATGGTAAAACATTGTCAAACCACACCACAACTCATGGATGAGCTTCCCATTGCAGAACAGACGATGTTATTATCGGCAAAGTTGATGATTTCGGTCCTTCTCCGCTGCGGTATCAATCAATTCAAGCAAATTTATCAAGAATTCAGTCAACTACGTTGCAGTGGCCGCATGTTAGGGGAAAGTGCCGTCGAAATGCATTCATGGATCATGCTGATCAAATCTTTTGAGCATGTAGGCTCACGACAAGTTTCTTTCTGGAATGTATTAGAAACAGTTGTCTTGAAGCCAGAAGTTCTCTCCAACGCAGACGCTCGTGAATTAGAAAATGTCTGGGAGATAATCTTCACTCTCCTCCCGCTTTTCGAATTTGACGACGCCGGGAAAGTGGTGGCTGAGAAACGACACAAGGCGGTAAACGAGGGGTGGTCAATACCTCAGAAGCTTATCCGTCGAGTCTTTCAGCTGTACCAGGAGAATGATCAGCAGACTGCGAGCTTCAATAGCTACTGCCGTGCTCTTATTTCGCGATGCCACTACCTAGTTCAACAATGGGGTTGGCTCCGTAGCGCGTCGGTCATTGGTGTTATCTTTGACTTCTTTGGGTCACGGAGGCTTGCGCATCTTAGAAATGAAGAAGTCTATAGGTCACCGCAGTTCCTGGAGACTCTAGCCGATGGACCAGTTCTTGAAGTTGAGGAGGGTGACTTCTGTTTTCATATATTTCTGAAATTGCTTGCCATGAGCATAAAGAAACTTCAGAAATATGGCTCAGAGAAAGACATACGCAATCTAATCACTCGAACAATACCAAATCATAGTCGATTGTATCTCAGGGAACACAACATTCATGAACGGGACTTGGCTGCTTTAAGAAATCACCATGATCTCATAGGCACTCTGTTCTGGGCGGCACCACCCGACACCCGGCCTTCAGTGTCTCTTATCGAAGGACTTATCGCTCCCGCTAGTTCTCATAAAGAGGCATGCTTGATCAACATCAGATCATGGTCTCAACTTTCACGGTTTGTCGTTTCCTCTGGCGAGACGAAGGCGTCATTTAGCCCTTTCAACAAATGGAGAAATACTTTCTTCCAACAAATGTTGGTGCAATTCGGTGGTATTGCGGCAGACATCAATCAACAGTATCTGACCTTGTCCAAAGATAAGACTACTTTTATCACTCATAATGCTGTTGAGACCGCAATATCCAAAAATAAGGCAGCTGTGATGGACGTTCTTCATCTATCATTGACAGCATCATTGGACGTGTTGAGATACGCTCCAGATTTAGAGGCGGCAACATACTGCTTAAACACTCTTCACCTAGAGCAGGTTTTCAAGTACTTTACAGCGTCGCCTTCCGAATTAGACTGGTCTATTCTACGTGTAGCCTTGACTATTTTGGACGTATTTTTATCCGCTGTCGAAAAGTTCAAAGAGGGCCAGCAGAGTCAGCAGAGCGAGAGCCAAATTTTAGACTCTGCCCAAGCAGACGATGCTTTCTTGATTCTAGAGCAAGACATTTCTCGAACTTATTTCTCAATGGCCAGATGTATCTTATTAACTCTGCCAGAAATGCTCGGCCTCACTCGAGCAGCTATGGCTGATATGACTTGGTGTATCAGACAGATCATCGTATTATCGGCAAGAATGAGCATAGGCTTCATTAATGGCGGCTTGTTGACAATATCAGACATATTCAAACCTGGCAAATATAGCCTATTCCAGGACCGATTACACACAATGAATCCCCCACAGAGGCAGTATTTTGCGATGTTCATATCATCGCTCTTGGAACACAGATTCAATGATTTTTCTGGCGTTGATTTCAACATATTTGAGGTATGGGCTCTAGCATTGGTCACGCCCCTCAAATATTTGAAATGCGAAAGTCTCTTTGGCATACAACACCATTGCTATGCTGAGGGCTTCGCGCCTCCCAATATGGCCGGGTCGATAGCTCAACCGAGTTATAAAACAAACCTACTCTTATTCGAGTTTGCCGTTACATCAATGCGCAAAAGCATTCGCCGCGCAGATCCCAGACTTAGGCGCGCTCTTGATCTAGAATACTCCAAAACACTAAAGCATGTGATGGAACAGATGCGCAATGACTTGAGCTTGATGTATGGAGACACTTCACTACATCAGCGGTTTGTTACCTTCGTCCAGCACATCGTATCATTGATCAAGGCGCATGGGTCAGATATTTGCACGGTTAACAACTTCTTCCTCCAGGTCAGCGCGGTATACTCTCCGCCTATTCAAGATGTCCAACTGCAGATTGCAGGTATGCTCTCGTATGGCATTCGCATAGAAGAGGGGGATCCCAGAGCAGCTCACGAATTGTTCTTTCTCATGTTCAACAATTTCAAACACGCCCTAGTGAATGGAAATCTTACCCGCGATGTCCGTATGCTTCGGAGAGGCATGAAACATCGGAGCATACTGGCTTTTGTGCTGGGAAAGATGCTACCAGCCATCCTCAGAGCCTCATTCCTGGATAGCTCATCCTTTGCCCTGCTGGATGTATATGCCAAAGCTTTACACTTACTATTAAGTGGGCGCATATTGTCACGGCAGCTTGATAGCAATGATCTCCCCCACGTGGTAATTACCACTCGAGCTATTGTGGAAGGTATGAGAGTAATGCGTCGTGGTAATAGGAGTTTATCTGGTCCTCAGGTGCACGTATTAAGACGAGCGTTAGCTGTCTTCAACGTATTGTGGCCATCGCTGTTGATCATTAGGGCAGAGAGCCCTCAGCATAAATGCCTTCTTGAATTAGCCGCCATCATTGGCGACATTGCTTCATTTGCAACAGTCGCACAAGGGTACCTCAGTGATATCATAGAGATGAGAAGCGGTTCATTGGATGTTGACCTTTTGTTCCAAGGCTTTGATATCGATCAGCCTCTAGGTTTCGACATGCACGTTGACAGTTTTACGACCAGTATTAATGATGATATCTCCAGGAACTGGGTTTTGGGTCCAACGAGAATATCCATACGAATGCCTACTAAGATTAAAGAGAACAACCAAGAGAGTTCGGGCTTAGTTATCCCAACTTGGGTGGCTGAGGAAGTGGTTTATGGTTTACATAACCAAGTTAAGAATTGGTGTTTACAATGGTTAGAGTATAGTTAGGAATAAATATAGGGACCCTATATTAAGTATTTATCCTTTATTACAAAGTATTATTAAGCTAGGGTTTAGTGGCTATAAAACTTATAACTTAAGGGGTATAATTAATATTAGTAGTTTTTAGTATTTTATATAAAAAATAAAATAATATAAATCCCTTAGTTATTAACTTTTATAAGATTCATATTTAATTAAAAATTAAAGTGAAAATTATTTATAAAATATTATTATTTATTATTATTAATAAATATTAAGTTATTAATAATTAATATAACCTTAGGATAGCTTTATATTTATTAAAGTATTAGTTACTATAGAAAAGTAAAAAGGTTAAAAGGGAATAAAATAGTAATTAATTATACTTTAGTAATTAAGTATTCCTTTAAGTATAATATAATCCACGCTATATACTCAACTAGGGTTATAGCTAATTAAATTATTATAAATTAAAAGTGTATTAATTACTTACTAAAGTTAGCCTATAATATAAGTCTTAGTAATTAAACTTAATATAAATAACTATAGTATACTTATTATAACTTATTATAATCCTTAAGGTATTATAATTAAAGTTATTTTTACTTATTTTTATAAAAGGTTTTTACTTTTTTAACTTTACTAAATTAACTTATAGGCCTTAGTAAGCTATATAATAGTTTTATTTTCCTTAGTAAATATAATTATATTATACATAAAGTATAAATTTATTATTAACTTAAAGTTTTTAATAAGTTAACCTTAGTTTACTATATATTTTATAAATATTATTAATAAAATATTATTATTATTTAACTTAACTAATATAATATTACTAACTTAGTTATTTATATAGCTAAAGAAAATAATTATTAATAAAAGTAATATTTAATAAGAAAAATTATATAATTAATTATTAACTACTTTATTTTAAGGAGTAATTATAGCTTAAATAACTTTAAAGCTAATTACTTAAATTTATAATATTTATATAATTATTATAGTTAATTATAATAAATAACTAAGTTTTTATTTTTTTATTTTTTTTACTAAAGGCTTTTTTTATTAATTAAGCCTATAGTTATATTATATTAAGTTTTTATTATATATATTATTAAAATTTATTACTAAAATAAATAATTAATAATAATAAAACTAGTATATTATTTTTTAAGTTATTTAATTAACTTAGGATAAATTAATAAAGGGATTTTTAGTAAAAATATTAAATATAAACTATATTATTTAGTATTAAAATAGCCTTAAGCTTATTATATAATTAATAATAACTTTTTATATTCTTTACTTTAATAATAATAAAGGGCTAATATAAGCTATAATTTATATAGTAAATACCTATAGCCTTAATTTTTTATTAATAAAAGACTTAGAAAACTAAAAGTAATAAAAATAAATTATTTAAAAAAATATAATAGCTAGCTTTAGGTAGTAAATTAATAAGGGTAATAATTATTAACTATATTAAATTAAGGCTATTTATAGTGTTTTTTTTCCTAGGCTACTACTATTATTACTATTACTTTAAAAAGTTAATAATCTATAGTATATACTAAATTTACTTTAGAAAAAAACTATATTATACTATAACTTAGTTTCTATAACTTATAAGCATTAGTTTAGTTAGAATTATTACCTTTTTATAAGCCTAGCCTTTAAAGTATAAGATATATTTTTTAATAGTTATTTTTATATTTGGGTAGTGAATTTAATATAATATAGTTTATAAATAAATAAATTCTATATTAACTTAGTTATAAATTATATAGCTGCCTTTAACTATAGTAATTATATTATATAGTTATATATATTAAAATAATAATTATTATTAATTTTTTATTATAAACTTTGTAATTTAATATATTAAAAGCTAATAGCTTAGTTATAAAGATTTTTAATAATTAATTTTTTTAAATTTTTTATAAATACTTATATAAATAATTAAGCTAAGCTATAAGTAAATTTCTTTAATTATTATATTAGTTTATTAAAGATTTTATAATTTTTTATTAATAGCTTTACTAAGCCTAAAATATTATTATTTATAAAGGCAGCTTACTTAATAATAATTAAAATAAGTAAAAATAATTAAAATAGTAATAGTAGTATTATTAGTAATATATTAATAATAGAATTATATTATTAAATTTACAAAAGTTTAAAATAATACTTTTATAAAAGCTTTAGCTAAAAGTTTAACTAAATTATATTACTATTAGTTAGTTAATTAATTTAGTAACTATTTAGTTATGTATTAAGTTTATTATTAAATTTATTTTAAATAATTATATTTCTAATATTTATTGAAAGGTATTATTAATAATAATTATTAGTAATTTTAATATAATTTTTTTATTAATATATAAAATTTTATAATATAGTTATTTAGTATTAAATAAAAGTAAATATAAGTATATAATATAAATTATATTATACTTAAAAGAATATAATAAAGACTATATTTATTTTTAAACTTTTTTAATAAAAAAGATTTTTTTATAAACTTTCTTTTAATTATAAAATTATAACTTTAGTTTAAAAGCTTTTTTCCTTTATAAAAGACTTTAAGTACTTAATAAACTACCCCTTTTTCTTTAATATTATCCTTAGTATTAATTATAATAAATTTTTTATAAATATTTTATATATTTAATAATAATTTATAATAACTTTATTTAATTAAATATAAAATAACTTAAATTTTTTATTTAAAAATAAAAAGTATTTATATATATATAAACTTATAATTTATTAAGTTTTATTAAATTAATTTTTTAATTTTTATTTTTTATTATTTATTAAAAATTTATATTTTTTTATTTTTAAATACTTTTTAAAATAATTAAATAAAAAAAACTAATATTTTATAATTATTTATTATAATAATTATATTTTAATTTTTTTAAAAAAAAATTTAAATAGTATTTTTTTATATTTTATTATCTATTATTTAATTAATAATTACTTAAGTTATTTTTATATAAGTATTATATATTTTATTTTAATAAATAAAAAATAAGTAATATTATTTTAATTTATTATTAATATAAAAAATTTATATAGTAAATTTAAATTTAATATAATTTTTTTTAACTTAAGATTTTTTTATATTTAAAAAATTCTTTTTAAATTAAAATTAAAAAATTATAAATATTTTATAAAAAAGCTTATTAATAATAATATTATTATTTTAAATATTTATATAAAATAATTTTTTTAAATTTCTTTTATATATTTCTTTATATAAAAAAAACTTTTTAAATAAAAGAAATTTATATATAATATTTTTATTTTAAAAGTAATTTATAATTACTTTAATTTTAACTTTTTTTGAAAAAATATTAGTATTTAATTTTTTTTTTTAATTTTTAAAGTTTTTATTATTATAAATAATATTTTTTTTTATTTAACTTAAGTATAAGTTATAAAATTATTATTTTTATTATTTTATTTTTAATTTTATAATTAATTTATATTTTTTTAATTTTAATTTAAATTATTTATATATTATTTAATAATTTAAAATTACTTAATTTCTTTTAATATATATAATTAATTTTTAAATTAAAATAAATTTATATTTATTTTAAAAATTTATTAAAATAATTAAATATTATATTTATTTTTATAAATAATTTTTTTAATTTTTAAAATTTCTTTACTTTTACTTTAAATTACTTAAAATAATTTATATATTTAATTTTTTATAAAGGTTATATTTATTATTAAAAGGTTTAGTAAAGCTATAATAACTAAGTTAAAGAAAGACTATATTTTAGCCTTTAGTTTAAAATCTAAAATTAATTTATAACTTAACTTAATTAATTATAACTAACTAAGTTAAACTTTAAAAATTTAGGCTATAAAGTATAATTACTAATTAAAGTTTAAAACTAAATTTAAAATATATAAAAAAGCTTAAATAATAAAGTTTAAGTATAATATAATTAGCTTTAAGTTTATAATTTATAATTTAATAACTTAATTAAATTAAATAAGTTAATTATTTTATTAAATTATAAAAAGTAGTAATAATTTTTAAAAATAAATTATATATATAATATAAAAAACTACTTAATAAAATAATATATTATAAAAGTAATAACTCTCCTGGGTACAGAGAATAAACTGCCTAAGAGCTAAGATTAGAATAATTATTATTAAACCTTTGTCTAGCAGCTATTAGCTAATAATACTCTGCTAATTCTTTTACTTAGCAGTAGCCTAGCTAATCCACGTTTTCTCTTTTATAGTCAGTTTAGGTTGCCCTCTTCTGCCTTATTTATTCTTTAGGCTCTGGCAGACCTTTTCTGCAGCGCTAATAGTATTAGAATTATAAGTTTTCATAGCAGTAGCTATTATCTTAGTAGTAGTTACCATTAGTTTTTTATTACCTTTAGCTATTATGGCTGTTTATGACTTTAGTTGGCTGTTGACTTGTTTTATAGTAGTTATTGTAAGGGTTTATTACTTTTGTGGTGCGTTATCTCGTCGGGTGGTCTTTTGCATTATATATATAATCTATTTGCAAGGATTATCACTGCCTTTTATAACCTAACGGAACGATTAGCCTATCTAGTTTAGTTAAGTTATTAAACTATAAGTTGCGGGCTTAAAGCCAGTTGCGTTATGCTTAAACCTTATTATTTAGGCCTTTTTGCGTATTTTGAGTTTAGTCTTGAACCTTGATGCAGTAGTAGTTATACTTTATAGCCTAAATCTTTAAGGTTTAACTTAGTTAGCTGTGGCTAATTAGGTTAAGCTATGGATTAATTCTGGATTTTAAACCAAAGGCTGGGGCGTAGCCTTCCTTTAACCTAGCTGTTGCAGCTTTACTAAACCTCTTAATAATAAATATAACCTTTATAAAAGTAATAAACCCTTATAATAATTATAAAATAAGTTAATAATTAATTAAAGATTATTATAAATAACTATAATAACTAAAGGTAATAAAAAAATTAATAGTAATTATTATTAAAATAATAACTATTATTATAAAAACTTATAATCTTAATATTATTAATATTATAAAAAAAGTTTACTAAAGCTTAGAAAATAAATAAAGTAAAAAAGGGTAACTTAAACTAATTATAAAAAAGTTTTTTTATATAAAAATAAATAAATAAAAATATATTTTTATTATTTTTATAATATTAATATAAGGGATTTAAATTAAAAAAGCTTAATTATTATATATAATAATAATTTATAATATTTTTATATATATAACTAAAGTTATTTATATTATAACCTTAAATTAAAATTAATTTGGAAATATAATAAAAAAGCTTAATAAGTTTTAAATTATATACTTATATATAATTATTAAAGTTTATAAAATAATATTAATTTAAGTTTTAAAGGTAAAAGTAATAATATTACTATTAAATTTATATATAAATATAAAAGTAGCTTTATTTAATAATTAAATAAAAATTATAAATATTAAAAATTAAATATATTTTAAATATATTATAATTTTTAAAGTATTATAAAAGTAAAAAAGCTTTTAAAAAAATTATATATTAAAAATAAAGTTTTTAAAAAAATAAAACTTAAATAATAATTAACCTTAGGAAATTATATTTATAATATAATAAAAATAATAATTAAGCTTAAACCTTAGACTTAAATTATAAATAAAGGGTTTTTAATATATTTTTAAATTAAGTAATATTATATTAATTATTAAGGGTAAACTAAGGAAAATATTAAAAACCTATTTTAATTTATATAAATATAAAAGTAATATATTAATTTAATTATAAATTAAAAAAATAAACTTAAATACTTTTTTATTTAATAAAAATATCTCTAGGGTATTATTTTTTCTATATTAATATAATATAAAACTAAAAATATAATTTTATATTTTTCTTAACTACCCCCTTTATATTAACTAAACAGCTTTTTTACTAATATCAATTTATAATTAATATAATTTATAAATAGTTTTATATTATAAAATAATAGCCTTAGAACTTATATAATAGTTTCTTAAATTTAATAAGTTAAAGTAATTTAAATTAGCTAAATTACTTAAATATTAAGCTATAGCTAACTAAAAGTAAAAGTAATTATATTATAATATTAAGGAAAGTATAAGTATAAAATTAAAACTAAAAAAATTATATTAATAAGTATATTGAAAAAATAATTAACTAAAACCTGGGGTTATAAATTTATTACTAATTTACTTAAAATTTATTACCTTTCTTTACTTTTTATTTAATAATTCCAGCTTTAATATAATATATATTATAATATAAAAAGTACTAATAAATAGCCCTGCCTTTCTAGTTTTTGAAAATATATAATTTGCTTATATAATATTTTTCTTAGCTTAGTAATTTTATATTTATTATATTTTACTTATTTTTTACTTAAATAAATAAAGAAAAAATAAAAAATTCACTTTAATTATTAATATCTTTATAAATAAGGCTTATATAAGCAACTAAAAAACATTACGTAAGTATATAGCTATTTCTATATATTTTTTATATTAATTAATTTATTATATATAACTTTATTTAACCTTAAAATAATATATTTAGAAATAAGACTTTTTAAGTAAAAATTAAAGAATTTTTACTTTTATATAACCTTACTAAAACCTTATAGAAAAATTAAATTAATATTACTTAATACTTAGGTTAAAAATACTAAGGCTTTTATATTTATTTTTTATTAAAAAAGCTATAATAAGTAAAAAATACTTTAATAAAACTAAGGTAAGCTTAAGAGTAACTAAGGGGAATTAAATATTAAGCTTTTAAAAACTTTAAGATAAAGTTAAGTAAAAGTTATTATTTTAATATTTTAATAATAATAATATTATTAAAAAAATAAGCTAAAGTTATAAAAAATTTTTCTTAAGTAATATAATAAATTAGTTTATACTAAATAATATAGGGTAAATTCTTAAAGTAATAAATTAATTATAGTTTATATTAATAAAAGTAATAAAATATAATAAAGTAATTTTATTATATAATTAATAAATTAAATATAAAAATTAATTTTATTACTATATTAATAACTAACTATTTAAATTATTTAATAAGTATTTTAGTTAAATTTTATATATTTAATTATATTTCTATAAGTAACTTAAGTTAATTATTACTAAGGGTTAATTTTATATAAAAGTAACTTAATATTTAAGTTAGCCTTTAATATTAATTAATTTAATTAAAGGTTAATTAATATTTTTTTTTAAAAATATATACTTTTCTAAAGTAATATAAAATATTAAATTATAATATAATATCCCCTTTTTATTAATTTTATCCTTAAGGCTAATTATAATAATTATATATTAGTATAATTATATTTTTATTTTATATATAACTTATATTATTTTTATTATAAAATATATTATAACTTACTTTTTTTATTACTTTATTATATAATTATATTAATAAAATATTAATAAAGTATTATTTTTAAATTTAAGTATATATTACTTTTTATTTTATTAAGGAAAAGTGTAAGTAAGTAAATAATAATTAAAAAAAGTTTATTTAACTAAATATTAATTATAAGGATTATTAAAATACTTTATTTTTATTATATTACTATAAGGAAAAAAAATAAATATAAATTTAGTAATAAATTTATTTATTATTAATACTATATTTTAAAAAAAAATTATAATAAAGGTATTATAATAACTTTTTATAAATATTTTTCTTTTAGTAATTTTAAATTATAGTTTATTTTTTTAATAACTTATTTATAAAAAATTTATAAAAAAGTAATTACTTAAGAAAAAAAAGCTAAGGTAGTAGTAATTAAAGTATTAATTAAGCTATAATATATTTATAAATTAAAATAAAACTCTAAAAAGTAAAGTAATATAATATTTAATTATAATATTAAAGTATTAAATATTTAGAATAAAATTATTACTTAAGAAGCTATTTTTAAATAATTTCTTATTTAAGATATTTATTTTATTAAATATATTTAATAATATTAATTAGTTTTTCTTAAGTATAAATTTAGGGTTTTTAGGTTTAAATTCTTTAAGGTTAGTAAAAAGTATTTTTTTATTACTTTTTTAGCTAATTTTATTTTTATTTAATATTCTTAGTTTATTTATTTTATTTTAAGTTTTATTTTTATAAAAAAATTATTTAAGGTTATTTTTAAGTAATTAAGGTTATTAATAAATTTTTATATATTTTTACTTTTATTATAGTTTTTTTATTTTATAAAATATTTATACTATTTTTATTTTTTATTAAAACTAAGCTTAATAATAATAATTATTTTAATTTTATATTTTTTTTAATTACTTTTATAATAATTTTATTATAAATAATTTCTATAGTATTTTTATTTACTAATACTTTTTTTAATAATAAAATATAAAAAATAAAGTATAATTTAATAATTTTAAGTAACTTAAGTTTATAATTTTTTTTTTAATTTCTTTTAAAATTTTATAAAGCTTAAGTTTATAATAATTAAGTTTATTACTTAGTTTATATATTTTAATATTAAAAAGTTTTTTACTTTATATATATTAAAGTAAGTAAATTATATTTCCTTTTTAAAAATTTAATTTTTTAATTTTTTTAAGTTTATATATTTACTTATATATTTATAAATAAGTTTAAGTTATTTTTATAATTTTTTATAAAGCTTTTTTATATTTTTTATATATATTTTTACTTTTTTAATATATAATTTTCATCTTAAGGGTTTATATATTTATAAAGTATAATTATAATTAATATAAAAAAATATTACTTTTATTAATTTTAACTTAATATTATTATAATATAATTAAGTTATTAATTAGTTTATAACTTAGTTATTTTAAGCTAGGTTAATATAGCTTTTTAAATATACTTTAATAATTTAATTTAGTTATTTTATTTATTTATTAATTTATAAATAATAAGTAATATTAAGTTTATAATTAATTCTAAAGTAAATTATAAATTTTTACTAAAAGTATAATATATAAGTAAATCTTTAATTAAAAATTATTTTTTTAAGTACTTTATATTTACTTTTTATATATTATATATAAATATAAGCTTAATTTT